>NW_017728924.1:3111308-3156650 GCF_001723895.1 Crocodylus porosus | reverse complement strand
CCATCCTATTCTCATCCGCCCACCGTTGCAACCTGTCAAGGTCAGCTTGTAGCCTATTGCACCCTTCTAGCGCACCCACTCCATGCACTGACACCACAGTTAAGGCTCCTCACATTCCCCACATGCCTTCTCTGGAATAAGCTGGTGAGAAGCATCATGTCCAGGCCTAGACCCAAGGTAATGGCTCAAAATGCTGAGCCCTTGCTCTCCGAAGATCAAGCATCTCAAGTTGCCCCCCCCACCCCCCAAATGGAGACACCCCAAAATCAACAGGGACTAACAGAGATCTTGACAATTACCTTTTCTCTTTCTCTTGCACACAAGTCTCTTACATACCTGCTGCAGCAGACGTGATCTTCATCTGTGGTTTCTTCTCCTGAGGGCACAGGCCAGGGGCTGCGCTCTTCCTCAATAAGTTGTCACTAGCACAGGTTGCTTGCTTTAAGACCAAAAAAAAAAAAGTCCAATAAGGAGCCCACAAGTGAGGATACAGATGGAAAGCTCTGCTCCAGAGCTCTCTCAATGTCTCCAAGCCGGGCAGCACGGCTCTTTGGGCCAGACTCAAAGAACGTGGCAAAAGTGAAGGAGGCAGGCACAGGTGGTATGCAGGGGATCTACCAGGGGAGGTCAGTTCTCCTTATACAGCTTCCTATTGCTGTGGTTAGCAATCACCGCTTGTGCTGTAGTACCCCCTCCCTATTAAGTCTCCTATACGCTTACGTTCACATGGATCGCTGAAATACCCTTCCACGGTAACCTGTGTGCAAGTATCTCAAAGCCCTCTAAAATGTTAGTGACTATGTCTCTCAACCCTACTGTTGTTACTATTCCTGTTTTGCAGATAGGGAAGAACTGCTCAGAGGTCAAGCAACTTTTCCAGGGTCACACAGGAGTTCTGGGGACCAGCCAGAAAACTCCCAGCCCTGCCCCATGACCACTGTTCTTTGAAGCAGGTCAGAGGGACAGGGGAAAACTGTCAAAACTTAGAGCAGGCTTGGGACTGCTTCCAATTACGCTGTGTGTTGGGCACATCCTTAGAAGAGGTCAAGATCCAAGAAGAGTGAGGGAGTGCAGGAATGGAGTACTACAGAAGCTGAGGCCCAGTCACACAAACATCTATTCATTCGCACCAGCGTCAGTCTGCAGGTGTTGAGAACATCGCTGCATACATTGCTAAAAGCCTGCAGTCCAAGACTATAAAACGCAGCATTTTGCAGAGATGCCCACCCATGCTGGCACAGCATTTGCAACCACCCTAGTTCACCCACCACTAGGCACCCAACTGCACTGTACCTCTTCTTGATCCATTTTAGTCAAAGGTCTGTCCTCAACTTTATGTCCTTTGGCAAAAGGATGGCCCTGGAAACCTTTCTGCTTTAGTTTTGCCATAGACACCCAGGCTGGTTCAGAAGAAGTAGTTTCCAAGTGTGGACCAGGGACTTTTTCTATAAAAGAAGCATATTCACAGCAGAGAATGGATTTAGGTTGGCCAAAAGCTAAAGAGTCTGGTGCTTTAAAACGTTCAGTATCTATCCTGTTCTTTGAGAAGTGGGAAGACAAATCTGCTTTACCTGCTGATTTTGTCCTGGCTCCTTGGCAATAGCTGATGTTAATCCTGTTTTTCTGCTGGAGTCTAAGCCTGACCTCAGGCCCACTGAAGTCAATGGCAGAACTCCCATTGACTTAAATGGAAGTAAGATTTAGCTTTCAAAGCTACATCCTTTGACTAAATGTGGTATCTTTCTTACTTAGTCCAGCTAAAAACAGGCTGCCTTTCCATATCCCAAATATTGTGTGTCAGGTAATTAAAAAAAAAAATCACGACTAAAGTGACAACTGGTTATGCTCTAAATTGCAGTAGCCTGAAAACCGTGTGTAAAGCACCAGCAAGTTTCAAGAAGCATAGGTGAAAACTCCTCTATGTGAAGATTTGCCCCTCCAGCTACTGTGCGGTTGCTACTCTTTCCTGCTCCTGCCAAACAGCCAAACTCAAATTATGAGGCCAAATTGCAGCCCTGATGCAACCCAGATGAAGGCAGAGCTGAATGTGGTTCTCTGCCTTGGGGTCCAGGCTATCAGAGAGAATTTATACTCCTGTTTTTTCCACTCCTTGCAATTGTTTAGCATGGCTATTGTTCTCAACAATTTTGGACAAAAATACAGTGCAAATACCTGATGGTTTGCTGCCATGCTGCTTCTTTGTCACTTCTTCAGGTTTGCTTCTAGGAGGACTTTTTCCTTCTGGGAGATCAGATTTTTTAGCTAATGATTTTGTGCTGCTTGGCAGGCCCTGAGACGGCTTTCCAGTGCCAACCACTCTGTGATCCTCCTTGAGAGAAGCAGGCGCCTGAGTCATTGATGGCATCAGCTTTGGGGACTCATCACTGTGATATTTGAGTAAGGATGATGTTCTTCTCAGTCTGACTCCAAATGGACTTTCAACATTTTCTGCCCACTCCATGCAGGAGTTCAAACCGCACTCACTGCCCTTATCAAAGCCTTCTGGGCTGTTCTTGATAGACTCCTGCATGGCTGCGTCGAAGCAAGCGTGGTCTTTTGCTGTTCCTTCAAAGAACTCTGGCCGTATGGGCGACGTTGGGGAGCTTCTAGCGCAGGAATCTTCCTTGGAGCTGGACCCCCCTGAAAGAGACCTCTGCCAGGCGGGAGCAATGGTGAATCGAACTGGCTTAGCAGCAGCAGATTTGAGTGGAGTCTTCACACTGTCTGAGGATTTGCTTTCTTGCTTTCTCTTCTTTTGAGAAGTGATGTTGCCTGACTGGTTCTCCTTAACATCGCCATTAGAAGGGAAATAACTCTTGAAACCTGCCAGGCTTGAGGAGGCGAGGCATCCGAGGGAAGGTTTTTCCAAATTGTCAGATGCACCTGTCTGCTGACTGCCCTGACTAATCTTGGAAACAGGACAAGGCATTTTAGAAGGTAATTCTTTGTTTGCTTTGCTCTGAGGCAGCATGCAGTCTACCTCCGAGATGGACAGAGACGAGCTTTTTTCTGTTTCTGTGTGGTCTGTGGGTGGTTTAAATTCTATAAATTCGCATGTTTCTTTAACATCTTTTGGTGCCGATGTGTCCTCAAGCATGGAAACGGCCATCTTCTCCCTCTCAGAGGAAGCCTCCAAAATGGCTAAATGAACCTGCGATATACACAGAGCAGGATCTGGGTTGGGCTGGATGAACCTGCTCTCAGTAGTACATGGATGATCTTCAGCTTTACCTACAAGCATCAGACCCGAGTCTTCAGACTCTTTGTCACTTTGGTCCATAAGGTTTGTTAGAGATCCCTGGATGGCAACTTCCACTGCATTTACAGCCTCCTTTTCCATGCAGCGGCTACCTAAATCTGGTGTTAGCATATCCAGAAAGACAGCTGCTTCTGTTTCAGCCTGTAGGGAACCAGAGGCTGCAATTTCTTCTGGATCAGTATTTTGCTGATGCAATTTGAATTCACCAATAGATTCCTCAAAGCAGCGAGATCCTGATTCCTCCTCTGCTTTGGTCTCTACCTCAGCCTTCGCTAGAGAAGGCTGAACCTTCGGACACGATGCAGATACTTTACAGCGATGGTCTGCTTCTGTAAAGCATGAATCTTCTTGCAGCACAGTACAAAATACTTCTGCCACTGGGAGAGAACTCCAGAAGTGATCTGCAACATCAGTAGCCTTTGTTATGGTTGGCAGCTCCTTAGCACTACTCCCCTTTACATTTCTCTCTTCCTGGACCGCTGAACCTGTATTGAGTAGAATAGAAACAACCTCTGTTGTAAGGTTACAGCTCATACAACACCTCTGACTCATTCATTTTGTGCACTTTGGTTACTTTTTAACCATTCCCAAACATTTTTAAGCCATTTGTGAGATGCCCAAACACTGTCAAAATACATTAAAATGGGTGATGCGCTAGTGAAATAGTGTGGTTTCCATTTGAATATGTAGCAGGGCTGGGAACTGGCTGGTGCTTGCTCAATTATTGAATTCAGTCCAATTCCCCGAGTTCAAGTATCCAAGCCATAACAAAATCACCATAATAACTAACATATCAGTAATCTCAGGTCTATACAATCCGCAGTACCAGCAGTGGAAAGCTTTTCCTGTTGTTGTGCTATTTCTGAATTTAACTCCCAGAATTATGTCTTTTAACAAAATCTGAGCTTACAGCTCTGGTCAAATACTTTGGGACCAGCAGGTCTCCAGGTGCTTTGTAAAGGCAGCAGAAGATGCTGAGCTACCTACCAAGTGGGGCCAAAGAGCCGGACTGCATTCGCTCATCTATTACTTTAACGCCAATCCTGTGAGATGCTGAGAATCCTCACTCCCTCCTTCACTTCTGGAGCCATAAGCACTAAGCCCCACACAGCGAACGTTAAGTGCCCTGTGGGTTTGATCCATTAGCTTGGCTTAATAGGAAAGCATTGGTGTTCTGACAATCACTGCAGTCACTCAGTGGGTTTATGGCACACTGACTGAAGTTGGAGCTTGTAAAAAACTGGGCAATTTGTAAAAGTTTCAGTTGATTTTACTAGTGCATTCAGAATGAGTTATCAAGGAAAAAGTACTTGGTTCTTTTAAACACACATTTCACAGCATCTCTCAAGACGGCCTATTCCAGGGGCAGGGTGTGAGGCAGCCTTTATGGGCCTAGGGGAGCATTTTTAAAACTGAAAGCTAAGCCCCTGCCAATGAGATTTAGGCTCCTCTGCGACCTATGTGCTTTAGTAAAAGTTACTCCTATCCATTTTTTTACTGCCTTCCGCAACATTGATCAATCCATTTAGTATCACCGTCACTTGCTTGTTTAGCACAGCACATGACACTTTTCTTGCCACCAACTGCTACTTTGCCAGTGCCTGACAATAGGGTAAGAGCTTATGATTTTATGAAAATAAAATAAAGTAAAAAAACAAAACAAAACAAAAGCAGCCTAGCTGTAATACAGCTTTCAGTCAAACCTGGATTCTATAGGCCTGACTCGTAATCTCCACCAAAATTCATTTATATGATTTAAAAACTCAGCCTTCAAATTAGGCATTACCTTCCCAGTTAGTTTCCTGCTGGTCACTGTCAAGTAATTTTGCCAAACTTTTCTTCTTTTCTCCAGCTTCAGGAGAGCTCAACTCATTTTCCAGTTGCTCTACCTACCGTGATGTAATGAGTTCAGAGTAAAAAATTATGTACAAAGCTTACATTGTCTATAAAAAACAAGCACATACACATACAAACTGGTACACACACGGGGGAAAAAATCCTGTACTGAAACTTAAACCATGCCCTGAATAAATGTTGCCACTGCAGTGAAGATCTGAGCAAGACATCCATGCTTCAAAATGCAACTCTTTGGTTTCAGAATAATTGTAGAATTGACATTTTTTGACACAAGATGCTTTCAAAGCATCTCATGGCAGGATGGAGGAGAATACATCGATATGTCACGTCATCAGGAGATCAGAGATGGCCATGCCTTCATGGGCTGCAGCACAAAGAGCATCACAGATTCTGTGGGAAACGTGTTCCCTTATATCTCAGTCCGCCTGGCAGGGTATTTCTCCCTCTTCCCAAGAGCAAAAAAAACACAAAAACAAGGGAATCCTTATTCCTCCTAAAAACAATTGTTCCAGAAAAGATTTTCATTTGGAAATGCTCTTGGTGCAGAGAAAAATATGCTGTGTGGAGCTGCTCTGTACCTCTCTGCCATACTGCTCCCAGAGAGACCCTTTACATCCTATACGCCCCCCACCTCCACAGTATACTTTTCAGGGTCTGGAGAACAAGTGTCTTCTCCCAGCAGGAGCCTCCCCACCCAGTTGTGATCCCTTCTGCCACTGCAAATGGAGGAGGTCACAAGGCTCCATATGTTAGGTTTCAAAACCCCAGTTGCTGCTAGGGCCAAGGCTAGTCCAAGGCTTCTTACAGTAGTACAACTTTGGGATGCAAAGGATTAAAAAGAGAGTTAGTTGAACAATTTTTTGCAAAAAAGGTTTGTTTAAAAAAAAATCCAAAACCAACCATCTTGTCAAGCAATACAAAAGCTTTTCCAACCTCCCCCCCCACAACCCCCCCAAAACAAAACCCCTTTGCAATA
Source organism: Crocodylus porosus (assembly GCF_001723895.1). Classification (NCBI taxonomy): domain Eukaryota; kingdom Metazoa; phylum Chordata; order Crocodylia; family Crocodylidae; genus Crocodylus; species Crocodylus porosus. The sequence continues at coordinate 3,150,558 of NW_017728924.1, read as the reverse complement.
AATAAATAAATAAATAAATCTTTCAAAACCTTTTCATTGAAATAAATCAAGACACAACCGTTTCCAGTTTTATTCACATCGATGAAACCAAAATCAACTTTTGGGTATAGGAGGTTTGCCCTCTCTTTGCTTTTTTCCATTGGAAAAAGGAAGAGGAGGGGGAGAAAAACTTGATTTTTCCCCCCCATTTTGATTTGAACAAAGCCCTCCAAAAATCCTTTGGAGTTACAGAGGTGAAATTTTCAAGTAAAAGACTTTTGGGCCAAACTTTTCCAGAGGACTGACTTCTCATCTTTTGACCAGCTCTGACTAAGCCGATCTGTGGGATGCTTTATTCCATAGATTGCTCTATTATCCTGTTGATTATTTGTGTCAGTTTGTTTCCACAACTTAATGCTCACCCTAGCACAATTCTCCTGCTCCTGGCTGCACAGGAAGAGTTTCAGCTCAAAACAGGACAGCGGTCTGATCCAGTCTCTATTAAAGCCCACAGGACAATTCCCGCTGGAATCAGTCGCACCTATTCTGGTATTGAACCTGTTCATGGGATGCACATGACATACACCAGCATCGCCCACGGTGCCCTTATCCCCACAGCAAGACTTACCAGGATTTGCTGGTTCTTACTAGTGAAGACTCGCTGTTTCCGTGGGTTTAGTGCAATCCTGTGCTTAGCTGCAGAAGTATCCAGACAGCCCACGGGACTGGCAGGAGTGCTGAAGTCGACAGGAAGCACGCTGCTGGCTGGGGAGGCTGGAGCGGCAAGGACTGCAGAGGGGGCTTCAGAGGGGATCTGTAAAACACCAGTATGTCGTTATGTATTTTGCTTGGCTCTCCTGTACCTGAGAAAGCAGTCCCCGTTGCCACCTTCTTCTAGCTCATATGACTGGTTTTGAGTGTTTTCACTCCGAAACCAAATGGCATTAAGACATTAGCAGCTGAATTTTTCAGCACTTTAAAGAGCAGGTGTCCCATGCCAATGGATTTCTTTGTCACTGATTGTACCTGACACAGAAGTGGGGCGCAGCTGAGCTTTTCTTTTGCATAGTATCAGCTTTTGCCACCCCTTCTCCCAGGTCCTATAAATATTAATGAGCAATTAGCAATACCTGCCTGCACCAGCAGGAGACACTGCTGCAGTTTTTTTTAAACAAGGTCCACTTTGCTTTCTCCTCAGGACAGCAGGAGGCAGCGCACAGTATAAAGGCACAGAAGTATTAGGGCTCACTGCCCCTTTCCATCTCAGGTTCAAAGGCAGTCATTTACTCACACAGCAGTCCTACGCCCCCTTGCATCTAGCAGCCCTGGACCGTTTTCGAGGTACAGACATCCCCACAATACTGCTAGCCTTGGGAACCAAATGTCTGTAGCGCAGAAAAAAGATGATTCTCTTATAAACCGAGCGGGCAGACACGTTTGCACTGAAACCCAAAAGCCAGGCAAAGTTTGCCTGGTTTTGTGACTAGTTTGAAACTCAAACTAGGTTGGCTGGCTGGGAGACTGGCAGTTTCACAGGCACTCAAATGAGCTTTGTTTAACAGTAAAAAATTGCTGTTTTCTATGGTTCAAGCCACAGTACCATGAAACATGGGAGTTTGTAAGGGGTCTGGCATTCAGATTTGGGGTTTGCCTGGATGGGAAACATAACTCAGGGTCAGGGAAATGTAATCAATGCGGAGTGAATAAAATGTTCCTACAGACTCTTCAGACAAGAATGTGCAGCTCCCCACATCGTGACTCATTACCTCGCATTATGCAGCATCAAGCTACGAGTCAGTGATGTACAGTACACGTGAGAGTGCCAGGACTTGGAGAAAACAGGATGGCACAGAGCTCCGTTCGAAGAAAAATTCCACTGGACAAGTATTTAATGAAATGTAAGGCTTACGACTTCCAGTATAAATACTGGCTACCTTGATGAAATACAGTCAAGTTTGCAATTCTTTTTTTTTAAAGAGTCATTACCTTAAGAGCATCCATAAAAGAGTCACTTTAAAAAGGATCTGTTAACAATCCTGGCTTTTACCAAGGGCTCATCCAGTTTAATGTAAAGCAACAGGCTGCATCTGGTCGCCTGCCTTTAAAACGAAAAATAAACCTTGAACTCTGGTTGCAAGAATGAGTCATCATTTTCAGTTTGGTCTATAAACCCAGAATCAGACTGGGAGCTGTGCTACAAAAGGCTTTTCCCCCAACTATATTGCTAATATCGGTCTCATCATACACATCTCCATTTAAGAAAAAGTAACTGCTGCTGTTGATGCGTCTCAGCTCATAGAATCAAAACAACTTCCCCACCGAAGCTATTACAGTAATTTTAGGTCTCTCTTTTTTCATAGTGCGTACATTCCTCCAGAGAAATTTTAAAAAAAACATCTTTGGGAAGAAGCAAATGATTACAATCCTACAGGACTGATAAGAAATCTATAAGGTTCACTAGACTGTAATGCTGTTACCCATTTCCCACAGACAAATTCTTCCATCTCACAGTTTTAAAATGATGGCTGTGCTCATTTCGCGTACCAGTGGCCTGATCCTGAAATCAGTGACACGCTGTTGTACAAACGCCGCCGCTGCATTTGTATGGGTCCCAATCCCCGGTTGGACAAGACATGCAACACAGGGGTAAGCATCTTCCAGCACAGGTGCCAGAGCATGGCGCACGAAGGCATTTTGCTTGGCACGTGTGCGTTGGGCCGGACGGCAGGGAAGGGGCCAGGGCTGCCCTGCCACAACAAGGTTCGGGCCTCTCGTGGCTCCCCCACCATCCGCCCCTGCACGCCAACGTCCTGCAGGTAGGGGGTGCGGGTGGTTTTTGGCACTCTGCCCAAAAATGTAGCTGACCCCAAATGTAACATGTTGCCATATATTTTAGGGGGGAAAACGCAGACTCTGCAGTTCTGCTGCATCTTGGTTCTGTGCACTTAATAGCTTGTGCTCGTCTTTGTCCTGTAAGACTTACCTTCCTCGCACGGCTGATCGACCCTTGCTTCTTAAGGGCTCCATGGCAATGTACACTACCTGAGGATCTGTGCCTGGGCCATGCTAAAACCAGGATTTAGTGAACTTCCAGTGTTGTATCCCCATCTCAGTGAGGGGAGGGATGTTTTCGTTCCTAGCAGTGACCAGAAATTGATTTTGCTCTCTTCGGGGCAGAGGAGCCAATAAAAAGTCTCTACCTTAATGATTGGCTTTTAGTTAAAAGGGTGGACAGATCCTTAAGGGAAGGCGTTCTGCTACGACTGGTATTTGTGTTGAGGAAAACCACTGCAGCTAGGAAAGATTTTTCCTGAGCAGCTTCCATACCAATTTAACTTTCCTCATCCTCACAAATTGGGACTTTGCTTTGCTCTTAATTAATGTGAATTGCAGGAGCCAAGAAAGTTAGAGCTCTGTAAAAGCAATTTGGCAACGGTTTGACATTGGGTAGCGACTCTGAAACCAGGAAAGTGATTTACTTTATGTTTTTATGTTGTTATGTTTTTGGAGTGATAGCCCGTGTTTATCTTCCAGACAGCCAGGAAATGTGTGTTTATAAATCTGCAGGCCGCTGACGGGTGTGTGCAAATACACACATGCCCTTTGAGGGCTTCCCAAAGAGGGGGCAGCAAGAATGCAGAAAACCATTGCAGGGCTAGGCAACCAAGTTACCACCACCTTCAGCAAGGCAAGGGGACTAGTCAAGTCCAATCACTGCACTTAGCCCCTTTTATCCCAGGAGCAGGACGAGGTGAGAGTTTTCTTAACATATAGCACTTCTGTTAGGTAAAACATGGGGCTATGGATTCAAAATAGCTATTGAGTTCAGGGTATCTGTTGGAGGAGTACAGTTCTGATTTAAGACACGCATGCTCCGCCGCTTCATAGTTTTATTTTAAAACGGTTAAGTATGCTACAGCCAAGGTGACAACGGTTTAAGGAAAGACTTTCTTAAATGCAGACAAACATAAGTGCAACATTTCCATTAAGCAAGTCAGCTAATGCAGACACTACAATTTGATATGTGCAAGGAGACTCGCTGTACAATGCACATCTAGTTGGAGAAGGGTTTTTTCTAGCCCTGTGTGTGACCAATCTGGATGGGCAGCTTCCTGAGAGAGCAGCGAGTAGGGGAGTGGGAGGCTGCAGTCGGAGGGAGTGGGAGGCAGCCTCTCCAGCAAGCTGGAGACAGGACAGGATGGGCTCTCAGCCGCAGGCAGGACAGCAGCACTGAATGGCCGCTCCTCCTCCAGCGAGTTTGAGAAGAGTGGCCTTGGAGATACTGCTCTGCCTGGCTGGGCCCCCGTATGGGGCCGTGTGCACACATGTGCAATCTGCAGCTCACCCTTTACTCATGGATATCTGAAGGGTTAAACCTCCTCTTCAGTGGGTTTCCCATGTGGAGGAGACCCATGCTCCAGGCAGTGTCAGCATTTGGTGTGGGCCCATGAATACCCCCTCCCCTTTCCATCCATGAGCCTGGGAAGGACATGCCCATGGGCTGTGACCAGAGAGCAGCAGGCTGTCTGCAGCTAGAGAGGGGTGGCTACCTTTGCTATGGCCATTAGAGATCAGAGGTCACCAGGATATGCTCTGACATCTGCCAGCCATTTGCTTAACTAAAACAGCAACCTACCTTGAGAGTCTGACAGATGCTGGAGACTATGGAAACCTGTTCTGCCCCAGCTGACATGGACAGTCTGGGTGAAAGTCCTCTAGGTTTTCACATAGAGACCATAACCCTGGCTTCTTCTGGGTCAAGACTAGGTTGTGCTGGACTACAAGTATGACCAGCTTCTCCCAGCTACCGCTGACATCCTGAGGGAGGCTGCAGTTTAGCTCAAGCCCTTTTCCACTGGGACACCGGGCACTTGTGAGAGGCCAAGAGCTTTATACGCGACCACTCTGATAGACGGGATTCACTAAGCAGCAGCTACTGTTAGACCTTAGAGGTAAGCATAGATATGAGCATGTGCACACATTTCTTTTCAATCAATATAAATATAAATGTGTATGCGTAAATAAATTGTTTTTCAGTATGATATTATCTCTGCTAATTTGACAGGTTCTCTGTTGTGTTAACGTTACTGTCCATATCATGTGACTACAGCTGCCAAAGCTACCGACGCACACAACGCAGAACGCAGCCCCTCTTTCTGCTCATCCGTTACCTACAAGCGGATTTCAGATATTACTTTGCTTGTTGATCAAAACTCTCCTTCACCTGCAATTTTCTGTACACACACACCAGTCTCTGGATTGGTTGTGAACAGCGGTGGATCCAGCTACACCCCTTCTTCAGACCACACTGTGGGAACAGCAGCTGGGGACTTTTTTAAGCAAGTAAGAATTCCCTACTCTCAACACCTCCTCCCTTCCCCTCCACACTAAGCAGCATCTCCTTGCACCCTCGCTGTCCCCAGCTGACCCAAAGGTGGGGGGAGCTCTACAGCTGCTCCTGCCCCACTCCAGCTAGGCTGCAGGGGAAGCTGGGCTCAGCCAAGAACAGCAGGCAGTTTCCCCCTCTGTACCTGGCTCCCTACGGTGTTCCTCGCTAGCCCCTAAGCAGGCTCAGGGAGAGGGTACCCACATGTTGCCACCACTGTCCCCAGCTAAGCCTGGCTCCCCACAGAGCCACTCTCCATAGCCCCAGCAGTGGCTGTGACAGGTGGGTCTCCCCTTTTTGTAAGTAGAGAAGATGAAGGGAGGCAGGGTGGAGTGGGGAGGTCCTCCTGAAAGCATGGGAGAAGGGATGGGGTGCAGCAAAGGGAGAAGGGTAGATTTTTTACCTGATTCAGGGACTTCAAAAAAGTCCCCACATGCGTGGTCTCCCTGCCCCAGTTTGGGATGGGGAGGCTGGAGGACGGATGCAGCCATCCCAGCAGTGTCAGTCACTGTTCTCATACCTCCCCCTTTTAAAATCCTGGATCCACCCATGCTTTTGAAGTTTGCCTTTGGGCATCAACCCAGAACAGATGCAAGAGTAGCAATATCACTACCACACAAACTTTCTCCAACACTTCAGTAGCAGGAAAAGCAACTCTTTACCTGTTCATCTTCACTGTCTGTTCCACCTAAACTCAAAGAGCTATGGCGCTGAACGGGGTTGGAGGACTGTGGGATAAAATAAGGAAAAGGATAAGTCAGGGGAAGCAACACATACAGTTCTCAAGGACCGAATATAAAAGGATAATCACAAGAAAATACAACAGGAAGGACACAGGAGAGGTTAACATGGGACACTAGCCATTGCATAGGGTCTCATTCATTTGTTTGTTCGTTCATTCGTCTGTCATTGCTGATCCAACGCAAAGGACTGAAGCCTCTTCCATGCTATCAGATGCACTTTACCACAGATGCACTTGGCTGCAATGCACAACAGCTCAGTGCCTAGCTATACATGCCTCAGCCTCCTAACTTTCTGCCACTGTTGAGTATTCAGAACAAGAAGTACCAGCTTTGTTCACTCAAATCAATCATCACTGAAACATGCTGGAACATTGTAATACAGGGAGAAAGTTCTTAATACAAAGAATAAAGGAATAAAGCCCCCGCGCCCACACTGAATCACCTGGAGTTTTAGTTTCTTTAGCCATGTTTGCTTCCCTAGAGGGCTCAGCTCAGTTCCCCTGTTCTGTATTCCCATGCCATTTTGTAATAATCTATTCTAAGACACTTTTATGGCTTTTATTACAGGACTCGCTGAGTGACTCACTGTCTTTAATGTATTATTATCATCATCATCACAACCCTGTGAGATAGGGACTGCTGTCTTCCCCCTTTTACAGACAGGGAATGGACACAAAGAGGGTATGGCCACCCAGCACAGCGCAGTGATACCTTCATTCAGAAGCCACCAGAAATGAAATAGTTGCATTAAGATGGCTCGCCAGCCTGTATTCCCTCGTGTGGACATATCAGAGAAGCTCACTTGTCCATAATCACATGGGACCTCTGGGGTGGAGCTGGGGTTTGAATTCATCAGGTCTCCCCAGTCCCAGATTAGCACCATACACGCTGCCCCATCTTTTTGCTACCTTGGTGACCTTCAGCAGAACAATAACTACCCAGTTCAACAAGAGGGATAAACCTCTAGGAGGAAAATGTTTTAAACCTCATAACATTTTCACTTGAGGAAATAAGGCTTTCATGAACCCAAGAATGATCCTCCTTCCTCACGCATCAACATGCAAGTCACTCTACCCAAATGCTGCTCAGCCTAAAACTTTATGACAACAGCTGCTTTTCAGCTCATTCTTTTCTGATGGGGTGTTGCTCCTAGTTTTTCCCCACCCTTGAGACACATGAGTTTCAGGCCATTGCCATAATCCTGACTGGTAAAGGCACTGTAATGCTGTCAAGCTTCAGCTTTCAGTAGATGGCAAAAGGCACTTGGTTCTCTCTTCATTCAAGTGCCCTTGCTATCACTATTGGGACTATGTTCTCCCCCATGGGCAACAGGTTTTTATCCATCTTGTTACCTGAATTCCTTAAATCATGTCTTCTCTCTCTTTGTTTGTTTGCTTTCATACGGTACCTTGGGCAAGTGAAGAGTGTTCCCATCTCCCCTCTGCTCTGCCTTCATCCGGAAGTCTCTGTGCTGACATCCATCACTGCTCAACTGAACAGGAACAGTGGCCTTTCTTCACTCACTGCACTCATCAGACACGCTGTGGGATCCTCTTCTAAGATCCTGCTGGACCATTCTGGGATGGTATATCCATGTTCTGACTCATCTTCAAACAGGCCTTTCAAAGAGGAAGCTAGTTCTCACCTCCCACAACCATACAGGTTAAACTTGGATTAATTAGCTACACCCAGGTGAATGTAAATAACGGCAGGCATTGACAAATGGCTGAGTTTTAAAGGCTATCTGTCTGCTTTCATTACTGTTTAAATCCTTTTTGCTTGGGTCTTCCCTTTAATCCTAACTGACCTTAGAGTCAAAGTCAGGACACTGTCTATAGGACTACTTGGTTTAAATCTGCCCGCTGTGTTAGTCTTACCTACAAGTATTTTACCTTTCATTCTAGCGAGTGAATTGCAGTGTTATGCAAAGCGCTCTTTGCTTTTGCTGATCCTTGCAGCTTTCAGTAACTCCGTAAGAGATGAGAACAGAACACACTTTTTTCTTCTTTGTTTCTAGGGACTATTACAATGTGGTCAGCGATTCCTGAAGACTTTTTGCCCATCCCTGCATGTCCATAGACATAGAAGGTCATTACCAGAACCTGATAGTGAAAGGCATGGTTTTTAAACCCGTAGTCTCTAATATTTTAAGTTGCATCTGGAATATTTTCTAGACAATTAGTATCTTTTGTAGGACTACACTGAGTTGGGCCAGGACTGACATATGGTTACAAAACATATCCCCAGGTATCCCTCACACCAGCTTATCCATAGATGAAGCTAGTTATTATACAATTTTTCTAGTTGCGCACAAAAACTAAAGGCAGCAGTGAAGCCTTTATGCATTCAGTGATTATAGAAACCTAGACTCTGAGTATTCCTGCCTGAAATTCAGTGATGGGTCTTCAGTGAGGTGCAGAAGCACAGGCATCATAGATCAACAATGCTAGAAGGAACATCAGTTGAATATCATCATTTTGTGCTCCAGGCTTATCCACTTCAGATTTCAAGTGTAGTAGGTTTGATCTTTCTAGACATTTATCTTTTACTCTTCCAATACGAGCTGAACTTCTGCAAACAATTTTATCTTTAACAACCTCTTACATTTATTTGCAAACTGGGCAGCAAATCAATAGGAGCGCTTTTTTGGTTTTGCTTGTTTCCAGTTTTGGAATTAGGTTTAAAAGAAGGAAACCATTCTGTCCATTGTTTCAGAGCTGAGGGTTTTGTGCAAATAAAAGATGGTACAGAGGTAAACGTAATAACTGATGACAAAACACTTATATTGACTGCAGACTTAAAGGAAAAAAAAAACAACAACTGACCAACCAACCTTTACGCTATACAATTCACTTTAAACCTCAAGCCCTGTCATGGCATGAAGTACATACCTTGCTTGGCGAACCCGTTAGAACTTCATGAAGAGTGGAAATTTCTGGAGGGCTTCTAGGTAATCCGTCATCTTCTGAAACAGCACCTGGGTCTTCCAATTTCCTGCTGGTTATAACGAGAGGAGGAGATCCAAGTCTGATGTTCTGTTGCAACTGGAGCTGGGGGGGAGGCAAAAGGAGGTGAAGAGCAAAGTGTTTCAATGGCTTTAACTCTTAGGGAGAGATCTTCATTAAGAACACATCTACCCAGTTATCAGGCAGAAGCTTTTCGAAACCTTCCCAAAAGAGCATCCAGAGAAATTAGTAACTAGCCCGGTTTGATTCCTCGAGGACTCCTGAGAGCCGACTGCTGTTCAAAAGATTTAAAAACAATTTACTTTTTGCAGATATCTCATCACCCCAGATTAATTCGGTGACCTTAGTCAAATCACTTAATCTCTCTTTCTAACAGATGCCTGTCTTCCTCAGATACTTGATTAGGTAGCGCAGGTAAAGACTGATTTGTGGTAACATTTACCAGGATGCTCACACAGCCCTCCAGAGGCTGGGGCTTGGTGGCTTCCAAAACCGTAGTTTATTTGGACAACTTTCCTTTGCAAAACTCTTCTAACCACAGACAACTCTTCCCTTAGCGAAAGGGTGTCTGGGCTCTGCCTCTGCGTGAAGAAGCAGGTGATGATCTGAAGGATCCTTCTGGCATGTGTATTTCATACAAAGAGAGAAAATTAAGTTGGTGCCTCCCAAAGAATCACCTTGTTCGCTCTCTTCCAATACCACTGGCCAAGCCTGAGGAATCATGTGGACAGGAGTCACATATGTTTATCAGGGAGTATGGGAAAAGTTTTGCAAGAATGCATAAAAACAACTGCTCTGGCAGACTGTGATCCTAGAAAAATAAAACAAAGTCTGCAACCCCACAAGCAGCCAGATGTTCCTTCTTAAACAAAAGTCAATCTCAGGAAACACCGGTTCTGAAGCTCATGGCCTGAGCCAGCTATGTCAAGGCTGTAGTACAGACAAGGTCTGAAGAGAACTTTTGCCTCTCAACCAGAAGTGGCTCCTCTGAGGCTGCCTGACATATAGGTGGGCCTGCTTTTAGGGTCTTTTGCTTACTAGACCAGAGCTGGAATTTGTAACCCTCAAATGCCTGAGTCTCTGCAGTCCTAGCAGCCATTCATACCTCTGCATAATGCATTTAGAACAGGGATACCCAATTCATCTAGCCCTGCATGAGCTAAATCCAATGCGTAGGACCAATCTGTGGGCCTAATCTGGTACACAGCCACGTTATCTGGCCTGCAGGGCTCCCCACAGGTCTGGAAATTTGGTGGCAGGAAAAGTGATGGCAAATAAGGATACAGGAGCTCTGGAAATTAAGGCTGCCACTCTTCTGCATTCCCTGCTTGCTGTGGGAAGCCCCAAGGGCCGCATCCAGCCCATGGAGTCACCTCTGGTTTCAGAATGCTGTCATTTTACCCCTGCTTTGCATCTATGGGGATATGCGACTACCCAAGGAGCAGGGCAGAGTCAGGTCCAAGTCCCCTATCCTCAGACAGCTTCCACTTGACCTAGCACAATGCACATGTTCCCTAAACCAACTGGAGAAATAAAAGCAATGCAAATGCTAGACACAGGACACACTGTTCAAAGGGCATAGACAGCCCGCACACTTACACAGGTGTAAAAGAAATGAGTGGACAAATGATATAAGCTCTAACCAGGAGTTATGCCTCTCAGTCAAATTATCCTGAAAGAATCAGAAGTCAAACACTCCCATTGGAAGATGCACGGGTTTAGGTGTTGTCTGCCCACTTCCATTCCAGGACAGTCATTTACTAAAGGTAGGCAGACTATTGCTTATTGAAGAGCTGCATCCTCCATGCTGCTACCCAGGGACAGCTCCTCATCTGTCAGTGCCTGAGTAACTTGCACTTGTTTACTAGACCAGCGTAAATTACTCCAGGATAAGTGATCATCTGTCCATGCCCAAACAACTACATATATGTAGCCAGCAAATGAGATATGTAATCCACGTGCACCACCTCAAAGTAAAGAAGTGCGAGTAGATTCTGCAATTGCCCCACTTTTATGAATTTAACTGATAAAATGCAATGGGAAAAATGTTACAGAAGAGAGAAAATGCAGTCTTCTCTTGCACTGGCAGAAATAGATGATCCGCTATTGCTAAAATGATATCGGGATTGGCTGATGTGCAGATTTTTGATCCAAACAAGCATTAAGCTAAAGGAAATGCGCTCTCTTTTTGGGTAGAATCTATCCCTGGCAGCGCTCCGCCATGGTGAAGCACAGTGCATGGCAGAGGGAGAGCATTCAAGGAGCTGCAGAGAGCAGAGTCCCACTACACAAAATGGAAAGGTGCTTTGTCCTGAACAAGGCCTGTCATATGAAAACATACTGCCCTTCCCCTGCTGCTCCCATTGTTTTACAAGCAATATCCTGGACTGAAACTTGGCCTCAGCTGTATTTCTGTGGAGCCAGAAGTCCTTCTGCGCATCTTCTGTTCGTTACCAAACGATGCAAGCTTGTTCTGCAGCAGCAGTTTGCAATGAAGCCTCTCCATGGCCTTGGGACATATTATCAACTGTTTGCTTCAGTCCCAGGAACAACCTTAAATTTTTCTTTCTGTGTTGGAAGTCAGGCAGCTGTCCGAGTGCAATAACCATGACCAAGGGATTGATAAGGAGGTTGTCAAGGAGGGTTCAGCATGTGCCTTGGAAGAAGGAAGTGACCTAGCAGAATGTCTCCTCAGCTGACAGCGATAAGAGAACAAGGATATAAATACAGCTGTCGCTGGGAATGCTCTGACCCATCCATCACCCTGCCTGCCCAGAGCAGTCATTGCCACTGGACAATGGAAGAGACATACTTCAGGACTGAACTGCTGCCAAGAGACTGATACAAATCCATGAAAACAAATGACTTTAGTCCAAAAGGTGAAGCAAGGAAGTACAGAATAGAAAGCCCCTCAGAAAAGGATGTGCCTCATCAGGGGGGAAACCTAGGTGGTAAACAATTTGGGGCAGGAAAAGGGAAGCCGTGTTACTGCGGCAAGGCCACGCGTATTGTGGGCACTCCAATACCAGTTTCAAACTCTGCTGCACGCCAGGAGGAAGCGGTTGGGTACAGGATCCAAGCAGAGCCTTTTCAGCCTGGCAGCTGGCATGTACAGCAGCCCCCAAGCCCCATAAACGCGAGACACGGGCTTACCTGCAAGGTCTTCACTCTTCCGGGGATGTTCTCCTGAGACGATGCATCACCAGCTGCATTTTCTGGTGCTGATTCAAAAATGAAGACACTGTCATGGGACAGGGCTTTGTTTCCCAGGCTTCCTTTGGATCTGGAAGGCAAGAAAGGTCTGTAAGCAACTCGCAACCACCTCCAGAAAGGTCTTAGCCTTCTGCTGTCAGACACATGAATGTGGTTGCCTCGGGAAGACAGCATTTGACTTGGACTTGAGACACCTTGGCTCTGTTCCCAGAGCTGCCACTTACCTACTGTGTGACCTTGGGCAAGTCCCTCTCTCTGCCTCCACCTGCCCTCCCCTCTTTTGTGCACCTCCTCTATGTTGATTGTACACTTTGGGGACAGGCACAATCTCACTGAGTGTTTATATGGCACCAGGCATAACACCCTAGCTTTATCTACACTACCACAACCTGCATAATAAATACTGTAAAAACACCTAGACTCCCACCTTGAGCCTTGCCCTGCAGCCAGCTGGGGTGGCACAAGTAAAATACTCTTTTATAATCTCTCTTCCCTTCTTACTGCCCTTTTCTACCATTAGTCCCCACCCCACCCCAGCATTTGCCAGCACTGTCCAGAGACCTTGATTGAAAAAAATTTCCATCCTTCATTACTGTTAGAGAAAATCCATCCACACTGATGCCAGTTACTGAATTCAAAAGCCCTCCCCTTCACTAGCTGCTAGATGCTCTCCTAGCCCACTTCTCCCCTCCAGCAAGGCGCCCATGTGTCACGTCTTCATGTAGAGGGATACCAGCCACTCAGACACTTCTCTGGACCGTGGGGAATCCCTGCGGCACAAAACCAGCAGAGCAGCTCCTTGCCACCCCCTTGCAGCCCTTTGCTATATGCCAGCTGCCCTTGGTGGCTAGAGGGGGGCCTATGGGGCCTATGCAGCCAGATGTAGAAGAGCCCAGCCCTGAGACTATTTTGTCTTGCCAGTGACGAATAGGAAAGAAGTCCCATAGCATGACGGGGCTTTGTTCGTGCCTCAGCACATGCTGAGGTGCAGAGATTTTCTGCAGGCCACCTAAACAGAACAGAACTGCTGGAGCACAATGGCTTACTTCAGTGCATAGCCAGGACCCGTGTCCAAGTGGCAGCTCAGCTGTGGCACCAGTTACCTGGGACTGTCCTTACAGTGCATATTTGGGATGAGTTACAGCAGTCTGAGCTTGGCTGCACACACAACTGTTTTTTTGCCAGGGCAGGGAGGTGCATGCTATGGTGCCTCCTCCAGCTGGGCAGCTCAGCAGTGACAATGGGGCCCAAGAAAGCCTCACTACCAACACTGCACCATGACCCCTTGGCACCAGCGGTCTCCCATTGAAAAGCCAGTCAAGCCTAGGAGCTCCTACGCTCAAAGAAGCTCAAGTGCATTCAGCCCAGTTGGCCCACTCCCCCGAGCGAGTTATGGTTGCAGGGCGCCTGCATAGTCCATGCCGACAGGACAACGGTTGTGGGCTGCACTCAGGTTTCACATCAGCATTTCACCAGGAAACAACGAACAACTCTTTCCTGTCCTCAGCTGCCAGACCTGTAACCCAGGCCTTGGACACGCTGCCTTCGAGGTGACGCAAGCTGCATTGAACAGCTTGCCTCCGAGTAACTGGAAGTGAAGACAGGCAAGCCCTCGCTGCAGAGCTGTCGGGGAGACTCGGCTCTCCGCCCCGGCGCGTGCCGCCTGCGGGCGATCCAGACGGACCGGGTCTCCCTGCCGCTGGGCTCCAAACCCGGAATTCCCTCCTCACCTTGGAAGCGAACTCCGGCAGAGAGCGTGCCTGTGTCTTCCTGCCACACAGAGGACCTGTCTTCTTTTCCCCAGCACTGGGGACTGACATCTGCAAGGCCTACTTCACTTCACCCTTCCTATCGCCCGTGTTTCAGTGGAGTCCCATACGCCTGATGCGTGTTTCCTGTCCTATCCAACTAATCCGAGCTCTTATGCTACAAGCAGAGGCCAGAGTTCATGCTCTTCCCAGTGTTGTAGCAGTGTCCGCTAGTTAATGCCTACCTTTACCACTGCTATTACCACACACTGATAATAAGCACTTGCACGGGTTCACGCTAAGGGTAAACCCCAGTTTCTGACTGTGCGTGTTATCCTTTAGAGAAGTGTTTCCCAGGGTGACAGGCTCTACATACAGGCAAGGGCCCACTGAAATGACTCTGCTTAGCAAGATGGGCACAGTTAGATTCTTAATCCCTATAGCAAAACGCTTCTGCTCGCTTTTTTGTGCATTTCCCATTCTCATCTGTTGCCCAGAACTGACTCTAGGCTGGGTGTACACAGACCTCTCTGAACCTGGGACTGTCCTTACAGTGCATATTTGGGATGAGGTTGACAGAGGAGCTGATATCTCTTTGAGCTGTTGCCAGCATCAAATTTAGGTTGGGGGAAAAAAAAACCCCACATGTGGTTCTTTTGCCCATGACACACAGAGCTACCAGGGACTCTGGGAGCCACTGCAGCCCTAGTGGAGGAAGGTGCCGGCTGTTCTGTGAGGGTGTGTGTGCAAGCTGTCCTGCGAGGAAGGGGGGGTGTGCGTGCGCACACGCACAGTGTCCTCTTGGGCAGTCTATTTACATTGGCTTGCAAACTAAAGCTTCCTTGTTAGCCAGAAAAGAGAATGCAGATGTTTTAGCCATTACACTTCTGCCCTGGCTTCCCTACACAAACGACTCGTTCAGCCACATTCACTCACCACAGGCTGCTCTTTCTTAAAGCAGCATGAACAGGAATGCAGAGCCCCAGATCCAAACGCAGCAACCAGCCACACTCTCAAATGCCCCCAGGCAGCACTGACTTTCCGTCCCATTGCCTTCAATCCCTAGCTCTTGCTGCTCTCTCCCCTCTCCTCCTATGCTGCCCTGTCTTCTTTCAAACCGCCCCCCAGACCTGCTGCTTTCAGCACAGCATCTGTCCACCATCATCCAAGAGAAGGAGGAAGCGTTATGGAGGCTTAAACCACCATTCAACACATTAGGAGCCCAATGCACTGCATTTGGCACAAGAGGATTTAGAAACAGATGCTCCTATGTCCGTGGTGGCCAAACTGCGGCTCACCAGCACAGTGCTTGCGGCTCTCCGGGGCTTCTCAGCCAAAGCCCCGCACCCATCTCCCCCGCGGTGGCTCCAGGGGACACCAGGCTGCCAGGGGTGGGGGCTGCAGCCACTCCGCTTGCCCTGGCCTTGCTCCCCACAGGAAAAGCCAGAGCGGTTCAGTGGTGCAGGAGGGGAGGTGGTTACCTCGACTCCGAGTTGCTCCCCCCCAGCTCCCCACCTTGGGTGAAGAATCGGATGTGGCTCCCAGGGTGAGTAAGTCTGGCCACCCCGTCCTAAGTGTTGGTTTTACCCACATATTGGCGTGGAGATTCAGTGCAAACCAACTCAGGGATTTTCTTCTGTGTTCATCCACTCAGGAGGGATCCCTACCTTCATGCACACAGGACCGAGGGGCAGTGAGGTAGGACCCTCCACAACTGCCCAGCCCCCCTGATCATCTCAGCCCCTGGAGAGCTGGACTGATGTAGAAACTCTGCTCCTTGGCCCCTGCTTACTGTTTCTCTGGCTTTGGAGGAAAGCACTCAACAGCTCAGAGGTTTGGGCCATAATCAATCCTTTTTAAAGTACATTTTATACCTAAAAGATTTAAAAGCAAAATGAGGAAACACCAGTATTTGCTGCCAATGTTACACGGCTGCTCTGGTATCAGACATGCCTCACAGAGCTCAGCACAAGCCTGCTGCACCCAGAATCCCCACTGGCTGCGCACCTTCAGGATCAGGCCTCAAAGTTTTCACCTCTTCAGATGCTCTCTGTATCTATAAGGTCCATGCACAGGGTGGGATCTGGGCATGAACAGCGCCAATGCGCCCCTGACAGTTCTGACAGACAAGGGCATCTCATTTCTTACCAACTCAGAGAGGTTTTGCCTACCTCTAGTTTTTCAATAATCATAATAAGCATCATTTCAGTTTCCACTCTCTGAAGGATGGGGCTGGGACAATGAGCAAGTGGGTAGGATGTAATGGATTAGGACATTTGAAGAGGGCAGCCTATTCTTACAAATCAATCCCACTTCCACCCTAGGCACCAGCTAGGAAGGGACAACTGATTAGCTGAATTGCTGTAATTGCCTCTGGAGCCAAAGGACTCTACAGCGACTCCACCAGGGCTATGTTATCAAGGCAGGCCAGCCCCCACCTCTCCTACAGTTCAGTATGTGGTGTACACCCCCCCCGCCACTTATCTGTCCCCTTAAGAGAGACACATGTAACTCATGTAGTCCGTTATGATTCATTAAACAGTGACGTGGATTATTTCAGCAGCATTCTGATTTAGCACTGAGCTGCCTGGCTGTTTTCACAAAAGGGCACGGGCTTTTTGCTGTTCCAGGTTTAACCTACGCTGTGCTTTTCTAAAGGAAACGTAACCTTCCTGGCTGGCTGTGAAAAGTGCACCCCCAGCTGAGAGTGGGGCAGCCTGCTTCCTGGAGGGCAGAGGCATCTGAATTGGATTTGTGCACACCTCCCCCGTTCAGAAATAACAGTAAGCCCATGGGGTAGGGGCACAACATATTCAGAGGGCTCCCGACCCCCTCCTGGATTCAATGCAGCCGGCAAACTGAGCCGTGATTTCTCCACCACATTGCGGGATGTTGTTGCTGAAACAAAAGGAGATGCCTTTAAAAAGAAAAAAATAAATAAAACCGTCACCAATGGCACAGCCCCACCTGGCTAGCCCGGTTGTAGGAATTAATCAGAAAGCAGGGTAGATACACACCTTTATAGACTAACTACACAAGACAGCTATCTAGAGAGCAAGAGTGAGCACAAGCTTTTGTGAACCCAAGTTCACTTTATCACATGCTGATGAAGTGAACTTGGGTTCACAAAAGCTCACGCTCATATATATATCGTTACTGAGTTAGTCAATAAAGGTGTAGCTCTATCCCGCCTTCTGACTGACTTCAGACTAACATGGCTAACTACCTCCGTGAGGCATGAACCCAGGGGCTCGGCTACTATTCCCTCCTCCTTTGCCCCAGTCATGGAGCAGGGTATTTCTCACAAGCCCTGTTTGTGGCCAGAAACAGCCGCTCGGTTTCATGACCAGTCCCTGTCTCAGCAGCCCCGAGGCATTTGCTGCTTCTAAAGTCCCTGCTGCCAGGGTGGCTTTCAAACAGCAGGCATCAAATCGAGGCTGGCTGGAGTGCTGCAGGCTGGAAGAGTTGGACGGTTTCCCCCCGTGCTGACTTCTCAAGCACGCTGCCGAGGAAAGAGGAAATTCCTGGAATTCCACCGTCAGCTTTAGGACTTGTTTTGCACAGACTTGGCCAGGGGTTGCTCCTTAGGGGCCAGCTCTGGCTTTCCTCCTGCTGCTGCATGATGGCTGTACAGCCCGGCTATCTGGATTCGCTCTGCAGGCTTACCCGGCCTCAGCTGGGGAGTGAAGGGCAGTGGTGTCTAGTGCAGAGATGCTGACATCGCTGCTGGACTGGCTCGGTTTCAAATTACTTTCCCCCCTGGGAGCAGGAGGCTCCTTCCTTTTCTTCTTGGCAAAGAAGTTTTTGAACGTCTGAAATTTGGATTTTTTCTTTCCTGAAATATAAGAACAGAGTCATGCACACAGGACGGAGACGCAGGTGCCTGCAGACAGCATGATATCCAAACCCCTGGAGGAGCCCTCTGGATACCCGCAAGTCTCAACAACCCATTGATTTCCCTGCATCCCTATTTAAATAATTCAGAGCTGGAGCACAGTGAAATGTGAAGCCGCAATTCTTAGCTGTGTCATCTATGAAACATCACTACAATAAGCAGACGGTTCTGATACTTCTCTAGATTTCAGCTTATGAAAGACATAAGTTAAGCATGACACATGGCAGTGAACTGTAATTCATTATGTGAACTGTATATGGCTTAGCATGGAGAACAAAGCAATTCATTTTAAAAGCTTAATGTCTGTAATTCACTTACCTGCATTTGAGGTTTTTGACTCAAATTTTTAATGGGCTTATGTTTCAAGGGGCAATCAACACTTGGCCAATATTTTTAGTAATAAGGACAATGAATATTTTTGTAAAATCCAGTGTTCATAAAGTCTGAGACCAAAACAGAAGTTGGCACAATGTTTTAGAGATGCCACTAAAGACTGTTACTTTTCAACACCCCGAGAACATTGCAGCACCAAGGTGCTGACAGTAAAACAGGGTACAAATAAGTGAAGCCAACTTCCCCGGTTGTCATGAACCCAAGTAAGAGAAATGCAGCGAGTAAACAAATGAACCTAACATGCAAGAGATGCACTTGAATGTTACATTCCTTCACTCTTGATAATCCAGGTACTTTAACCTCAGGGCATTGTTCAAAACACAAGGACAAGGGTCACTTATTCATTACTGACTGTAACCGTGGTCTGGGGTCAGGCCCATTGTATGTGACAGCTTCTGTCTGACGTAGCTGCTCTGCCTCTTAGCACGGCAAGGTACAAGAGCCCAAATCATTGTTCTTCTGGGGGTGCTGGTATAACAGACTCATGCAGCTGTAGGATTTCTGCATAAGCAAGGCATTACTTCAGTGCTATTATCTGTCTGCTCCCAGCAGTGACCTAGCTGGCAATGCTTGTCGCAGCATGTGCCCTGCACATACCAGAATTCATGCCAGGGGCATTATTGATGCTGAAGCAATGCCACCATGCAGCTGCATCATGCGTCGACAGTGGTTACTTTGAGAAGTAAACAATGACTCTAGGCGCCGCTCACCCCGTCCCACCCTGTTCTTGAGTGCAGGATGTCAGCAGCAAGTATTGACACACACAGGGATGCTCCTATTCTCCGCGGTATAAAACGATCACATGGCTGCCCCTCCAGCAAGCAGTAGCAGGGGACTGCAGGCTAGTTTTCCATTCAAGGAGCATGTTATTAGCTATATTAATCTGACGTCAAGCAGGAGGCAAATTAGATTTGCACCTTATAAGCTAACTACAGTAAATTAGAGATATAGATAGTATAAGCTTTCATGAGCTTCTGATGAAGTGAGCTCCAGCTCATTTGTGCTACATACACTTCTCATTTAGTCTAAGGTGCAAATCTACCCTGCTTTCCACTGGAGGGCAAAACAGGGACTCGGAGCCTGGGTATTTACTTGGTGTAACTCATTTTATTTACATATCTATGCTTGTCCTGGAAGTGTAGGCAAACAGCCTGCAGTCAACCCTGCCTTTCAGGAATATCAGTCCCAACACCCGTGCCAGGTTCTCAGAAAGCAACTCTGACCTGGTCTAATCAGAGACTCTCTTGCAGCCCCTTGGCATATTACTAATCCCACAACAAACCCCAGTACAAGCTTGCCATTAAAGGTGACACACTGCTTACTCACCAAACTCCTATAGCAGGAACGCCCGGTGACTCCCGCTATAGCACCTATAATAGTACTTAGTACAGACCCATAGCTGAAGATCTCAGCACACTTTACAAGCTAGGCAAAAGATATTTTATCTATGAGGTGACACGATTACAGAGCCCAGCTCCAAATCCAAAGAAGTCCCTGGAGATCCCTGTGGACATAGGTAGAGTTTGCACCAGCCCATAGTAAGGCCCTGGCAAAGCTGATCACACAAGGCAATGTGCTAACCATAACCATAATGCCCCTCAGAAATGTAGCTCTCCAGACCTTCTTCACTCCAATACCAGCACCCATATCAGTCCTAAATAATCACCACCATCAACAGTACATACGGACAATGCTTTCCAAAGCCCTGTGAAATAATCTAGTTGACTGAGCAGCGAGGGTTGGGAATGGCAGACTCCAAGGTGTGTGAGATCCAGCCCAATTAAGGCTAAGAAAAGAAGGATTGTGTTGTTAACCCAATACATTGCACGAGAGCCATGAAGGGTCGAAGACACAGGGTAGCTTCCTCAGCGCCAGTCAAAGGACCCAAGAGACTTCAGTATTAGCAACAGCCACCCTTAACCTTTTCAAAGCTGGGGTGAGCCACAGACAGAAACTTTCCTAGGAACCAAATATATATTTATGCTCAAGGTATTTATGCTCAGTCACTGACAGTACTCCCACCGTCTTCAGCGGGATCTGACCCCTTTGCTGGATGTCTGAGCTAGCATTGGTAAAAAATTTAATCCTTCCGCACGGCAGACTTCACATTTGCACAATAAGTAACCTGGGAGGGTTTGCACAAACTAGATACACAGACAGAAGGGCTGGGTGGTTTTAAGCATCCATCGTTACTCTTCCTCTTACGCTTTTATCCCAGTCCCACAAACGCTTATTAGACTGCACAGACACTTGATAGACCCCATTTTGTTCTGAAGTATAATTCCTTTTGAAGCCCCATTTCCAGGCTCTCTGTTCCCCCAACACCATCTCTCTGCCTCCCAACTGCGAACTACCTGCAGCCTTCACATGTTACACTCCTGACTGACACCCAGCAGTGTCCACACCATGTGCACATGCGGCTCAACACCTGACACTCTGGCTCACATTAATGACTGTAATGCATTTCTACATGAGACAGCAAGATGGTCACAACACCCTGTAAAGACTGAACAGAAGCCTCTGCAGAGGACTTCCCAACTGCTCCTCCTGAATTACCTGTGTTTCTTGTTCTTCCAACACTTCCACCTCTCCTGAGGGCTAGTTTGGGCAGTGAAAAAGAGTTTTCTGCTTGATTCAAGACAGATTTCCTGCCTGGACAAGGCATTCCCCTCTCTCATCTAAACCATTATCCCACCACGCTCGCTGCTGGGTTGACGGGGGGTGGACACATGTCACTCAGAAGGGAAAGCAGGGGTGGAAGTCTGTACCAAACATGGATGGGCAAGAATGACAGAGAAATGCTATATTGATTACATAGGCAGACACCTTTCCACACATTGAGGTTACCGCTTGCAGCAGCTTCTCAGGGGCAGAGTACACATAGCAGCCAGGTTTTCAAACTAGAAAGTCCAGTTTGCTGGCATCCAGCACTGAAGTTTGAGATGCATAACCCTCCACCGGCCTCTGGTCCTCCAGATCTCTGCACTGGTTTCCCCAGCATGTCTGCTCTGCAGACCAGGGTTACGTGACTCTTTCCATTCTGGAAATCCAAGAGCCTGGAAGGTAACATTCATTCCATGCCCCCTTTCTAGCCCTGAAGAACCAAGTCCTGCTTCCCAAACTAATTGCATGTTTGATGACCAGCTGTTTACCTGTGCATTCATCAGTTGTCTCCCCTGCCTCAGACGTCTGTATGACCTCGGCCGGCCCTGTAGCCATGATATAATCACTGAAATAAAGAAAGAACAGGCAGTTAATTATCAGTCAGTTCCCCTGATAATATTAGAGACAGATTAATATTTCAGCCAGCGAGGTAACAGCATTGTTCAACACACTTCTGAAACAACAGAGTAGATGCTAATGACAAACAGGGTTCGCTCAGTTATTTTGCACTTCAACCACAAGCTCACCCTTGATTTTCATTAACACGCCTTTCCCCAGCCAAAACCAACAAGCCAGTGTTGCTTCTCTGGAGAAGTCAGGATCAAAGTTTGCTTTAAAGGAAATCAGCCATTAAACACGCTCAGTGAACAGTGCAATACTTTCCAGTTGCAGAGTAACAAGTCTCTACGACGGCTGGTTTCGAGAGAACCACAGCTCCATGCTACCGTGGAGCACGCCTCTCCTGTCCTGTAGTGTCCTCCCCAGACCAGGCACTGGGTTATCCTGTCAGTAATGTAAAAATGAATTAAGCATCAGCACTGAACCAGCACGCTGGCCACATGACAGCCGAGCTGTGCCAATAGATCAAACGCGTTTTGGACTCAGTACAATCCGCTTTTAGCCATAAGCTCCGAAGCCCTATTGCAAACAGGGCATATTGATCAATTGAGCTGGCCACATCAACTTCCCTCTGGATTAAAACAAAAGATGATGTTAGTGTTTAAAATCATACAGAGATGACAGGCTCTGCTTTGTATTTTCAATGTGCATCTTTCCAAGAGAAAAGAAAGGCACAACAGGCCATCAGAGTTGCAGGACAAACCTTACAATGACAAAAATACAAGAATGTGTCAGGACGATTCAAAAACTATTATCTGTAGCTGTGGAAGATAAGTGACATATTCAGAATGTCACACAAAAACTAGAACTTTTGGTTCCAAAATGAGACCAACTGGGAAATCACAAGAAAACTGTCCTTTTCTGCAAACTTTCAGGACCAAAGTCCCTTCGTCAGGCTCTGGGAAAAGTATAGACGGTACAAGATGGTAAAAAGTCCCTGTAAGTAAGAAATAAACTTCATTTTTGCACAAAGGGAGCTGAAGATGGAAGGCTGTCCCTCTGGGTCCAAAAAGACACTCTCATGGACCCAGAGGGAGAGCCTTCCATCTTCAGCTCTGTGCAAAAATGAAGTTTATTTCCTACCTATAGGGACTTTTTACCATCTTGTACCATCTATACTTTTCCCAGAGCCTGGTGAAGGGACATTGATCCTGAAAGCTTACAGAAAAGGACAATTTTCTTGCGCTTTCCCAGTTAGTCTAATAAAAGATATCATTTTGGAACCAAGAGTTCTAGTTTTTTGTATGTCTTCTTGTCTCAGACCAACACGGCTATCAAGTACCCCCCTGACATATGCAGAATGTGACATTTCACTACGCTGTGGTAGACCACAAGGAATAACAGCTATATCAACACATAGCACCCAGACTAACCCCGCTCCCATTGATTTCAGTTAGGTCTGCATATAGCAATTCGCTACCTCCAGTAGTCATTAGCTAGGGCTCTCAGTTGTCACATGAAACGAGGATTTTACCCCCACTTTACAGCTGAACAAAACTAACACAGTTTAGCCCCAAAGAGATGGAGACACAGTATCATAGCTTGCAGAAGTCAATGGAAAAGGCTTACATTGAAGCCTGGATTGAATTAAACCTCTAAATACAGATTTTTGAGGACAACTTCAAACCATTGTTAGACGACCACAAAAACTGGATGGTAATGTACAGTTAGGCTGGCACGATTTCCCACAGGGGCATTATGCCTTTCAACTTCTCTCTTCATTTTCTTTTATGTCTCATCAAGGTCTCTCTTCCGCAAGGTCTGCATTTCCTACGTATTCTGATTAAAGTGGTGATCAATAGGCAATCTCACGGATACATTCTCAAGGATTAAAGAAGATTTCTTTCATTTCTCCCTGAACTTTCTATACAGTTACCATTTGTGACATTAGCCTTTTTTTCCCCTAAACAAAAATGTGTTCAAAATGATGCTTCAGGAAAGTGTTCAATAAACTAAAATAGATAAAACTTGCAGGCCCACAACTCTCACAATTTATTCCACAAAACAGGCCTGATCCTGGACCCATTTATGTAAAAAACACCTGCTTCAAACCACTGGGAATTAAAACAGTCAGGGCCGACTGATTCCCCGTGTAGCTTTTCTTAGTTTTCACCTGCTTCTGTAATACTTTAGACTCGTATTCCCTCTCTAAGAATCTTACTAGACCTTGGATAAATCTCAACTGTTATGTGGCTAAATTTACGTATGAAAAAATCCACCCGATGGAATTAACATAAGGCCATCGCTCCAGTGCAAAACAGGGTGCAGGCAGCAACTTTAGCCAATCAGTCCTGTTTTACAGCAGAGCTGATTAAGGCCTCCAGAGGTCAAGTGAGTCATTCCAGAGTCTATGAGGTTTCTGTGAATATGGTCCACTGAGAACTTCCCAGCGTTAAATCACAGGGCCATCAATTTCCGGGGTATTAAACAGTGATGGGGAACTAAAGGGGAACCATAATGGATTTTTCCAAGCTGTAAGTGAGCAAATATTCAAAGCCAAAAGCAATGAGCTTGGCCAGAAAAATATTTGTTGACATATATTCACAGACTCAGCACTTGAGAGACTGGTTCAAGACAGGTTTACAGTCCCCTAGTTTCCGCTTAAATGCCCCGTACTTTAGAGAGAGCCACTCTCAGAGGCGGCGTGTGACGTAGGCTGGTGTGCAGGTGCCTCGCTCTGTGATGTGGAGAGGGAACGTGTCAGGCTGCCGCTGGAAATGTGTGCGAGTGCACAGGCACGAACTGACTGATCCTTCAGTCCTTCATTGTTCCCACGGCGTAACAAGAGCCGACAGGCACAGCGCTGCAGCCAGCGTACCGATGCAGCACTTGCACCGTCTCCAGTCGCTCCAGCAGCCGTGATGACTCTGAACAACCCGCACAGTAGGCTCAAGCCAGCAAACGAGAGGGCATCGCCCCCATCCACTGCGGGCGCTGACCGCTGCTGCCCTTTCAACACAATTCCAACATTTTCTGAGCCACGTGACACTGAGGACAGCAAGAAGCTCAAGTCCCAGGGAGCAACGTGGAGTCTGTGCCGGGCAGCGCTCTGGAGCGCTGCGGCAGGCAAAGAGAACCACGGGGCGAGTCGTCACCAAGGACGGGAGGAGGCTGGGAATAAGAAATCCTCCTCCCTCACCAGGACTGAGGGGCAGAGCCAGCCAGAGGTGCCACTAAGGGCTCAGGCTCGCACCTGCACGATGGCTGCTGCATGACCTGTGCCTTCTCTGCAGGGGTGGTGACTATCTCAGCAAGCCATCTTTGTCTTTAGCATCCGCTCTGTTGTTTCAAGAAGGGTGTTCAACAATGCCCTGTTTCTTCACTGGCTTGTGGTGCCAAGACCCACCAGTCCTGGCACTGAGCCTTCCCCAGCTGGGCCCAGAGGCCCCCCCCACCCCGCTATGTATGGGCTTGCTGAGAGGCCCCGGGGTGCACTGAATGTACAGGACCTGCCTCAAGGTCCCTCAGAAACCATCCACAGCCTACACCATGGCAGTAGGATGGCTCCTTGGTGACCTGGCCCCTCCATACCACTGGGGAGAAGGGGAGGCATTCAAGCTCCCTGCCCAGAGTTGGAGGAGAGCTGTGTTCTCCTCTCCCCCCTATGTACAATCAGCTCAGGACTGCGGACCAAGCGGTTACACCTACGAAGAACGACTCGCCTCCACTGCAAACAGCAGCATGGTTTCCCCCAGAGCTGCATCCATGAGCCCGCAACTAGTTGTACTGGTTGCAATCTGCGGCTGGAGTTTGGAGGGCAGGGCTGCAGTGGGGAGGTATTTTAACCCAACAGAGCTCTGAGACTTTTCATTCCCAAAGCCGTCAGCAGGAGCTGCCTTGCAATTCACCCAGACACTTGCAGTAAGTTTGTAAAATTCAGCAGTGGTTGATTTCTGCTCTGTCATCCTCCCCTATGGAGTTCCCATTGATACCTCCAACGTGTGTCAGAGTAGCAAAACCTTACACCATTGGCTATCCCTCAATACAAGGATGATGTTTGCCAAGGGGGAGATTACTGGTGAGTTTTAAGGTGGCTGAGGAGTCCAGTTCATGCTCTGTAAGTTTTTTCAGAGATATGACAAGTGGTGCCATGGGGAGGGGCACAACTATTTTCCAGGATGCTGTGCACTTTCCTTCCTCCTCTGCCATTTCTCGGCTTCCTGAGCAAGACAATTCTCTTTGAAGTGGGCTGTAGCTTGATGCCCAGTGCAGCGCCATTGAGACCTGTTACCAGCCAACACTTCTCAATTTATAGTGTTGATGCCACCCTTTGGTACAGGCAATGCCACCCTTAAGGGTATACTTTCAGGGTGCCCTTGTAGCACTTCCTCTGTCCTCTGTGGGTCCTCTTACCATGACTAAATTGAGAGAAGAGGACTTGCTTTGAGAGACAAGTGTCAGCCATCCATACACAGTGGCCAGCAGAGTCGACGTTTCATGATCTTTGCCTCAATGCTGGTTATGTTAGCTGCAGAGAGGATGTCACCTCTGCAGCGTAGACCAGGTTCTTAGTTTCCATCTGCAGATTGCAGTTAGCAAAGACAGTGAAGCAGCTTTCTAATGGATACACTGGCACAGTGAATCCTATGTTCGATTTCTGCATCAAAGCTGACTGGCTGGGAGAGGTGGCTGCCAAAGTATGGGAAATGCTCAACATTTTCCAGGGGTTCTCTACCAGTGGTAATTTGTGGAAGGAGAGGGGGTGCAACTTGTGCTGGGGCAAGCTGATGGAGCACTTCCATCTTCCCAGCATTAAGGCAGAGTCCCAGGCTATGATAGACACCTGAGAAAAAAAGTCAAGGGTGGACTGCAGATAACATAGTCGTCAGCGTACTGAGGGTCGGTGATGCCAGTCTTAGTAAATTTTGTTTTGCTGTGAAAGTGCTGCAGGTTGAAAAGCTGACCGTCCATTTGATACTCAACCCCATTTCCGGGAGGAAGGCAGTCACAGGTGAGAATCAAAATCACAGCAAGATCGATGGAAAAAAGGGTTGGGGCTCTGCTTGACACCGGTACAGATGGTTAACAGGTCTGTCTCTGATCTGTTGCAAAGGACTGTGGCAGCATCCCATCATGGAGCAGCCTGAGGACACTGATGAACTTCAGTAGACAACCAAACCTAGCCAGCACCTTCCATAAGACGTCACATTTGATGGAGTCGAAGGTCTGGGTTAGGTAAATGAATGCCATAAGCAGCTCCTGGTGGTGTTCTCTGTGCTTCTCCTGGATCTGTCATGCAACAAAAATCATGTCAGTGGTACCCCAAGATGGTCTAAAGCCACACTGGGATCTACCCCAAGATGGTCTAAAGCCACACAAGGACATCTTTGGCAAGGGGAAGGAGGCGATTCAGAAGGATGCAAGTAAGAAGAACCTCTCTTCCTGGAAACAGAGAGGAAGGCAATGTCTCAGTAGCTCCCACACACTGATTTGTCCTCTTTCTTGAAAATGGTCACAATGTTGGCATTCTTTAAGTCAGCTGAAACTTCCTCGTTGACCCACATTTTGATGAGAAGTTGGTGCAATTTTTGCACTAGTGCTGTTCTACCAGCTTTGAAGACCTCTGCGGGAATGCCACCCGGGCCTGGCAGCTTGTTGTTCTTGGTCTGAGTAATGGCCCGCCAGACTTCCCTGCAGGATGGGGCAATCAGCAAGAGGTTCTATTACTGGGTGTTGACGGACCGACTCAGCTGAGACTTCAGATTCAGTTCAGTAGAGTCTTGAAGTGCTCCTTCCAGCATTGCTTGATGGATATACTGTCTGTTTAAAGGGGCGGGGGCGTCCTGGGATTGCAGGGGGGTTGGGCCATTGGAACATGGCCTGTAGATGGCTTTTATTGCTTGAAAGAAGCTTCTCATGTTACATTAGTCAGCAAAAGTCTGGATCTTCACGGCCTTCATTTGCCACCACTGGTTCTTGATGTCCCACAGCCTCCTCTGAACTACAGCTTTGAGCCAGTGGTAAACCTTTCATTTTTGCTGGTAGGAGGGGTCATTTTGCAAACCGCAGAACGTGGCTCTCTTCTGATGGATAAATGCTAGGCTTTCCTCACTGCCCTCATCAAACCAATCTTGGCAACGGTAAGTGAGGTATCCAATTGATTCAGCACATGCCTTGTGAATAATGTTCTTAAGTTCTTCCCAGTGTGCCTGGATGTCCTTGATGCCATTAGGTAGGTTAGAAAGCCTTTCAGTACAGCATTGCTGAAAAGCTTCACATCTATCTTAGTTTTGGAGTGCCTTGATGTTAAATCTCTTCTGCATTTCTTTTGGTTGATTGGTCTGACTGAATGGTGGTCCACCCAGCAGTCATCTGGACCATCACCTCTCAGGACTTGTGTGATATGGACACCAGTACGACCTCAGGTTCTGACAATAATATGGTCAAGAAGGTGCCAGTAATTTTAGCATGGATGTTTCCAAGTGGTCTTAAATTTGTCACCCCGTCTGAAGATGGTATTCGTGATGAGCAAGTTATACTCTGAGCATTTGCTGAGGAGGAGGATACCACTGGAGTTGATTTTTGCTACCCTCTCTTTCCTAATGGCGCCACTCCAGAGTTCAGAGTGCTGCTCAGTTCTTGCATTAAAGTCTTTACATAGAGCTTTAAAGGAATTAATGGGTCTTCAATCCTACCACTGTGATGCAAATATCCTTTAGCACCCTTTTAGCAGTGGATACTCAGTTGGTTTGCTCAGGGCCACAATGGAAAGCAGTCATAGGACTGAGCTCTTGTGCTCAGAGCACTCCTGTTCAGGGTACATTACACACCCATAGCAAGCAAGTTTCTTTGGGTAGATGTGATATCTTTTATTAAACCAACTAAATAGTTGGACAAAATGTTCTTTGCAAGCTTTTGGCATAGGGAGATTGCTGGTGTTATTTGTCCTCCAAGGTAGAAAGGAAGCTAATTTTCAACATGCAGGTCTGTGAAAATGCCAATGAGTGGTAGTTTGGGAGACAATGGGTAGAGATGGGGATGGGGGAAGGAGGGAAATATGTGAAGGAATGTAGCTGGTCAGCTACAGGCAGGATGTAATGTGCCATAAATCCAATGTCTATATTTAGTCCATGATTTTTTAAATCCAGCAGATTTATGAAGTGAAGTTCGTAGGCTGATCTATGAAAGGTGTCTTGTAATTCCCTTTGAGGATTAGAATGACATGCCCACGTACTCTCCACTTGCAAAACAAACCACAGAAGGAAACAGGCAGGGTTCATTTCAAAGGCTGGTACTGCACAGGCAGGACCTCCTCTCCTTAAAAAAAAATCCAAATTGTCTGCTGATTCTTCTAATTCCCTCCCTGCTGCTCATGCCCTATCAAATGCTGCCCTTACTTTTCTCTTCTTCTCCTAATAGTATTTCATACCCTGCCATCTCTCCCATCAGCCTCTTTTCCTGGTGTCGGCCTTGCATTTTTGGTGATGACACCTTCTATACACATCTGATCTCTAACAGTGGGTCAAGTGTTCCCTCCTATTTCAGTCCCATCCCAAGCTGACTGCAAGACTTTTGGGACTGGAAAATCGGTTCTTACGTGTCTGTCCACTGCTCCATCAGCACTGGTGAAAACTGTCAGTCACACTCACTAAAAAATATAAATGAATAGTGTCACACATGAGCTTCAGGACTGGAACAACATCAAAGATGCTGAGGCTCATAACTGGGAGAGAGGGATGCATAACTCTTCAAGTGACCATGAACCTGAGATGTACCACATCTAAGAGCCTTTCTTCAGGGATTGGTCCTACTGACAGCCAAGCAAATGTGTGTGTATTGGGGAAAATTATTAAGTGTATAGGCTCTGCTTTAGCACAGGCATAACTTTGAACACTGATAATCTTCACTGTCCTTAATGAGATGACACATGTTTATGGGCCTTGCTCAAATGAGGCTATGAAGGGGACCAAAGAGACAGTACAGTAGTAGAGAAGAGGCAATGATGGCAGTAGCAAAAGGGTCATCTCTGTTGCTGAGAGCTCCATAAAAGGCATCATGAAGTGCACCAGCTGCTAGAGGCAGCCTGGTAGAGCTGCGGCCAAAATAGCCAATCTCACTAGGGTCTGGTTTTTGGAATGGCTTAAAGCCAAAGTCAGTGTGAGTTGGGGCTTTCAACATGGTGGGCCACCTTGAGTTTCAACCCAGAAGCAGAGTACATACAGCAAATATTGCCACTAACCAGCTTCTGGGGCTTTAAATGAAGGGTGATTTCCCAACTTCCCTGCCAAAAGCAGCATCTGAAACCATAAAGCCTACCTCACTTTTGCAGCTTTATAACCTCAAAATGGCTGGCCTTAGTTCCAGGCTCAGAACAAATTTTTATGACACAGCTAACCCTCTGAAAACTTCTGCCAGCATCTCTTTCCCTCAGGGCACTGTGAATTCCTGGGCTGCTAAACATCTGTATTAAATCCTGGAAAATCAAACGTGTCCAGGAAAATTAAATGTACATGAAGTGCTTTTTCCTGTCCCTCCCCCAACACTATTCTGTAACCCTCGAATGGGAGAATGACTGAGTAGTTTGTGGAGAAGATCCCCACCCTTAAGGTGACATACCTCAAAGCTGATTTCAGGTCACTATTGTTTGCATCCATCCATTATCCCCATGATGCTTATGCTAATAGTAGTATTATAATGCGTTACAATGAAATATCTCTGGCCTCTCTTTCCTGGGCCTATGAAGCAATGATACTTCCGACTGTTTTAACTGGAATCTACATCATAGGAGAGACTTGAACACTCAGACATGACAGACATGTGAACTAGTTATGCTAAATTATTATTTTTTTTATTATTGTGGTAGTGTGCAGAGATCAGCACTGGGGATCAGGGCTGCATCATGCTGGGCCCTGTACATTACAGGATTTTTTACTCCTAGCTCTGATGGTGCTTTAGTGTCATTACCCCTCATTTACAAATGGTGAAGTTGAGGCTCAGGTGGAAGGTGCACTGTACCCGAGGTCTCCCGGTGATCCAGTAGCAGAGCAGTGCATTGCACCAATCTTTCCCGAGTCCCCAACCCAATGCTGCATTGCCTTGGCTAGATAATTTCTGTCCCAAGGTGTATACAACAAACCGAGGCTAAGAGGCAAAAGAGGGAGCTAAATACATTGGAAGCTCAAGGACAAGGTGACAATGCGAAGAGCAGCTCTTGCAGCCTGCTGCCTTCTCCTTTGAATGGGGGTGCTCTTTATTTGCTTGTTTTGGTCTTTCACCCCATAGAGAAGCTAAGACAGGAAGTGCTGCTTTGTCCTGATCCTGACTTTGCAGTTCAGCTCCTGTAGCATAAGAAATGTCTGCTGCTCAGTGATAGCAGCCTGACATTTCCTGCTGCTCAGCTTGTGAAAGGGTCTTCACGGGCAGTTTTCTCAGCGTGCCTGCTCTCCAACCAATGAAGTCAGCACCCTGCTACCTCCTTGCTGGATTTAAATGCATCCCCACCAAACTGCCCCCAAATTTCTCAGTGTCATAGATTTCGTAGATGTTAGGGCTGGAAGGGACCTCGTGAGAGCATCGGGTCCAGCCTTCAAAGAAGTCATGTGGGGTCCTGCAATGCCCTTGAGTCTCCCAGTGCAGTTGCTGGAAGCCTCTGTCGATGCCATCCTTTTAGGACAGGAAGTTAAGACGGGGAAGAACAAAACAACAGATTTCGTTCTTCTGTTTCCTCCCATCTTTCCAATGAAGGTTTTCTAGTGGTGCTTTGAAGAGCAGACATGGCTGTGTAGAAAGTGTTTAACCAGCATCTAAGCGGGTGTCCATCGGTAAAAAGCATCAATAAGGTCCAGAAGTCCAGGCCAACATACAACAGGTGAAAATTCAGCCCAGAATATTGAGCAAAGTCCTCCCCACATTTGGGCCACAGCTAACAGCTCCGGTCACATGTAAGCTGGCTCTGTCACACTCTCCCTATAGACAGGGGACATCTGGGCAAGTCCATGCTAAGGTTTCTGTACTGGGGTGTGGCCAACCCCAGTTTAGCCTGCCAGTGGCGGTGTGGCAAGCTAAGGCTGTGTGTGTACCACAGTCGGAGGTGTGATACAGTGCATAACCGAGTCAGTCTAATCTTTCTACAGCGGGCTCTAGGAGCAGTGTCACCACGACAGTGTGGGCTCCAGAAAGTATCAGCCCTGGGGCTGTGTGCTCAGGTCGTGGGACCAGCCCGGGCTGAAGCCCACAGTCATAAAAGCTCTGCAGCGTTACCCACCCACACTGGCTGGATTAATGCTAGCTCAAGGATGCCCACACAGCTGTATTGACACTGGTGGCTGCATTGCACACGATTCCCCAGTGGCTTAGCCGGGGAGCAGAAAGGACTGATGGATGGAGAATGTAGCCGTGCTTCCACAAAGAGCTGCGGCTTCCCCGAGGTCCAGCACAGTGAGCACGCAGCGTGTTTCCACCCCCTTTTCACCAGTAGCTTGCAAATGCTCTTCTCTCATCCTGCCCTCCCCCCTTCGCCTTCTCGCACAATTACAGACCAAGCCCATGTGACTGTATGAAAGGCATTTCCTCCAGTTACACTGAAAAAAGAGAGACTACAATTCAGCCGAGCAGCTGCTTTCCATTAGTGTTACACATACGCTTGCTGCAAGGGCAGAGTGTGGTGCAGTGGGCAAGGGCACGTAGCAGGAAACCTTGGTATAGAAAAAGCCTCTTGAACACAGACAGCAGGTAGAAGCGCTCAGTAGTTGTGGGCCCTGCTCAGGGAAACCTCGCTGAAGTCTGAACTGTGGCAGCGGCAGATGGGGCGGACCAGCGCCTTGCTCTGGAGATCTCTTCAGGGCTGGGACTTAAGCACTGTCTGAGGCTGGAAGGAATTCCAACCCCTTGTTCGTCCCAGGAGAGGGTTTTATTGATATTAAATATCATCTTGCTGCTTACCCAGATGTCCTGATGGCTGGTATTCCTCTATTATTTGTAATCCTTGGAAAAAAGGCCTTACACTTAGCTTCTGGATGAAATTCAAATGCAAATTATAGCAGCCTTGTTCACCAGGGTCCCATCATCCATCAGCTGGGCCAGTTCCCATATAGTTTTGTTCTTTAAACCTCCCTCTCTTGTTCCGACCTTGGTGAGGGTCCCATGGGTGCTAGTGGAGGAATATTTTATGGTGTGAGTGGCGTTCCACATGAGTAAGGGCACCAAGATGCAGTCTGAAGCTGCTCTTTGCACGAACAACATGGAGAGCCCCCATGCCTGTTCTGTCCCAGTAACTTCCAGGTCTCAAGTGCCCGAGGAAGCTGAAAACTGAGCAGGGTCTCTTCTGAGCCTCTGTATTGCCAAGAGAGACTCTGCAATGTTCTCCACTGAGAGTCCAGCCAGGTAACAGGACACTTCTTGGTGCTGTCACTGCAATATAGCTGACCATTTTGCTGAGGTGGTGTAAGCGTCCTACCTTGCATTAGTTCTGCATAGATGGTGTGAAGAAAGTGGTCTCAAATCCATCTGTGACACTGAAGACATTCACAAGTAGCAGACCTCACCATTAGAGTGCCGCTTCCACCACTGTTTCTCAGAGAACAGCCAGACCCCAACAGATGCTAACAAAGCTAAAAATATAACCTCCCTGTTGGTTTCTGGTGAAGAATAATCTGAATCTTCCATTCCCCCCAAATCCCTCCACTTGGGAATTAAAAAAGTCATGGCATCTGTTATGCAGCGATCCAACTTCGGCTTGAAGTGCACTCTTAGGAGAGCCTTGAAGGAGCAGGACCATGCTGAAGGACAGATCAGGAGCATTGCCTCGTCGCCTCATCCTGGGTGTGTGGCATGAGAATCAGAGCACGGGCTTGAGGTAAGCTGCCCTGTTTGTGACCTGAATGGAAGTGGTTTACAGAGCTGCAACAAAAGTGCATGTTTCTCATTAACCTTCATCATGCTTAGGAAAAAGAGAGCTGTTTCCCATGCCAGAGCATGTATTTTTGAGCCCTTGCTGTCCTTAGCATTTATTCCCCAAAAGCAAGACCATGCAGGGGGTCAGCTTCTCCTTTGCACCACAGCTCTCCGTAGGTCCAGGCAGAGGGCTGGAGGACCCTACAATGGGAAACTTCAACCTCAAACCAAACCAAAGCAAATGCCAGCCCTTCTCTGGGGAACAGCGGGAGAATCGGCCAGCCTTGTTCATGCTGACATAATTCAGAGGCAGAAAGCCAGCTATCCACCTCCAGCTCTTCCCTTCTCATGAATCCCAGGGAGCGCACTGCTACTGTGA
Organism: Crocodylus porosus; assembly: GCF_001723895.1. Classification (NCBI taxonomy): domain Eukaryota; kingdom Metazoa; phylum Chordata; order Crocodylia; family Crocodylidae; genus Crocodylus; species Crocodylus porosus. The sequence goes on along the minus strand of NW_017728924.1, from coordinate 3,116,742 downwards.
CTGCAGGCAGGTATTTTTAGTCACAGGGATTACCCAACGGCTGCCTTTCCCTCCTACATACCTTTCATCCCCCCGCATGAACAAATCCCCCAGGTTCTGGCCTGGCTAATTTCCCACTCAGTAAGTCAACTCCAATTGGATTTAAACAACTCTCTGAGGTCACAGTCACTCCCACGGGCCTGCAGATACAGATTAAAACTCACTGTCATGATGGCCTGTAGCTTGCGCGTTCCTGCAAGGTGGGAGGAGGTTAGCTGTTTTTAAGGTCACCCCGGTCTAATGGTCTAAGAACTGTCAGCCATCCTTTTAGCCTGATCCAGTGACCTCTGAAGCAACCTGATGGACATGAAGAAAAGGCAAAGCCCAAGGAAAAGATCCGAGCTGGGTTTTGCTACCAGCGAAGGGCAAATGGGCACTTTATCCTTGCCAACCCTTGGAGATGTATTGCATCTTCCCAATACCTATGGATGTATTGCATATCGTGTTGCATGTATTGCATCCTCCCAACACCTTAGGAGATGTATCGCATATCAGTGAAACGATGACAGAAAGGCTGTCTGTCCATCTGTCTAAGCATTTCTATGGCACTCAGCTGCAGACAGACAGAGAGGGCACACGCTCCCCTGGTGCATTACTCATCCTCACTCGACTCACAGGACTGCCGCCTCTGCAGACTGGCAGGCAAACTCCATACTGAGATTATAAAGGATAGAAGGAGCCTCTCAAAAGAGCCAGTCCAGTGTCCCTGCACACATACAGGCAGCGAACTTTGACAGTTGACAGTACATGAAAGGAAGGAATGGGAAAGCATAAGAAAGAAAAGAGGAAACACAGAAAGGAAGGAAGGGGAGATAAAGAAAAACTAAAGAACAACCCCCCACTCTCTCCCAGGTTTTTGGAGACACCAGTATGGGTGTAGTGACACGTGATATCATTTTTCTTGACTAACCATAACCTGAATTCAGAGCGATATAACAAACAAACCAAAAATATTCGAGAACCACCGAGCTAGTCTGACCTCTTGTATAACATGACCATAGAAATTCACCTAAAAATTCCTGTATCGAGTCCAGAACTAAAGTATCTCTTCAAGAAAAACCATGTAATTGTACAGCAGACAGAAAAGAGACCTTGCCATATATCTGCACAGCTACACACACCACACACGCCCTGGCAGGGAGGATTCGATCAGAAATCCTTCTGCCATCCAGCTTGAGGCCACAGGCAGCACGGGCGAGTGCTGCAGTTTCATGGCAATGAGCGGGTCGCTACGCAGAAGGAAGAGGCAGCCCTGAAGACATCACCATCAATGGCTGGGCTTTGGAGCAGAATGACAGTATCTCCACCCTGTTCATTTACTCATTGGCTTCAACCTTGAAACTTGCCCACTGTTTGAGGCTAAAACTCAAAAATCACAAAACATGAACCTCATTTTAAGGGGGATTTTTTTGGCTGCATCTTCGCTTCATGAGCCCTGCACCCACACCTCCCTCCGCCTCCAAGGAAGAAGCTTTCAGCTGAAGTTTTCCTGAAGTTAATAGAAGCAACCTAGTCTAGTTGCCAAAATAAGTCAGGAAAAATAAACTCCACTTCCCAAGCTGGTTTCAAGCCACTGTCATGCTGTCCCAGGTATGTAGACAGTCTGCTGATTAATGTGCTGCCTTCAGTGTAATTCTGGGTATACATCTTGGAGCAAAATATTCCTCAAAATACATCTCATTTATAACTGAGTTACTGTGAGACTCGAGCTGTGTTTCTGGGCACAAATTATACTCCCAGTGTCTGGCAAACACAGCGCTGCATATTTCTTAGAATGAATAAGCAAAAGTGAATTCTTTATGAATAAGATTCAAGGAACTTGATTCCCTAATTAGCACCAGATTGCTGGAGCTTTAAAGCCAAAAGAAACAACTGCTGCAAAAACTCCAAGCTGGAGCACCCCTTCTGCTCTTTAACCATTTGTGCTGGTGCTAAGTAAGGCCTGTCTGCATACAAACATTGTACAGCCTTAACTATAACTTACGGCCATTGGTACACCTTTATTGGGCTTTAACAACCCACACCTTTAGTGTTGACAAAGCCATACATCTAGAAGCTATTCCCATGCAAGAACTGCAATAAGTTCCTACAGCACACCCTGGCATCAGTTGGGCTGCGTCCAGGCTAAGGTTTGTATCAGTACAAGGATAAGGGGGGAGAGGGGGGAAGAGAGATCATATCCCAAACTAATATAACAGCTCTTTGAATACTAGGGCTGGGGGGGTTTCTAGCCTTTGTGGCTCTGAAAAAGCTGAAGACCTGGCAATCTTGATTGCCAATGTAATAAAGAGCAATAACTACTCAGCATCTGTGAGACCCCAGTAGAACTTGGGGCTAAATGCTAGCCCAATACACATAACAATAAAATAACCAGAGCTGAAAACAGCTGGCAGCCTGCCACTAATTTTGTTTTATTTTTAATATTTTATTTATTAAAACACTTTGATTATTATATCCTACAAGCCTCAAACTGTAAATTGCACGTGAATTGATTCAGGACTGACAGGCTGACTCAATTCAGTGCAGAGCTTTGGTACATATCAACATATCTCCTGCTCAGTTATTTTCTTACAATAACCCCATGGAGTTACAGCTTCTCCCACAGGATATTAGTTTTCTCTCTCCCCCAAGAATAGATGAATCCCTGTATTGTAAAGATTTGGGTGCCATTTAACTCTAGTCATCTTTACACAATTCCTGTGGGCTCTGTATTTGAAATACATTTTGGACCAAATGCACTATTTGTTGTAAGAATCCCTGGCAAAGTTTTCGATTTTAAAGCCAGATCTAGGTCATCACGTGGGAGGTTCTTAATGCTCTAGGGATGGTATGCGAGACAAGGAAATGACAAATCAACCCCTCCAGACGGTTAAGGGGACAAAGCCAGATACTTTGAGCAAGGCAAGCTCTTTCTCTGAAGTAGGTCCCACAGGCCAAGGGTTCCCAACCTTTTTTTGCTGAGGACTGGAAAACCGGGGACCGGCATACTGCAGATCGGCAGCACGTATACTCAGTATAAAAAAGGGGTTGGCTGCCCATCTGCAGGATGCCAGTCGCTGCTGGTCCACGGTCACTTCTGGTCCGGCCGCCAACCCTTCGCAGCCGGTACCAGGCCGTGGCCGGAGGTTTGGAACCCCAGCCCCAGGCAACAATTAGAATCAACTATTTTGACACCTCAGGCACATAAGTTACCCCAAGATGCAAGGGAGGATGCAACATGGGACTCCGAAGAGCTCTGTTCTGACATCGTAAAAATCCAAGCAAGAGTTATTACAGGAGTTCAGCCCAAATTCTCACTGGCAGGGCACTGTGGGAAATGTGCTGGCCTGCTGAGACTGAGGACAGGTATCTAACGCAGAATGCCTGCGCGCCTGCGCTGATAAATGCATCCCCTTCACTGTGACTGTGACACTTGCAGAAATGACTGTGAGAAACAGTGCAACTGCCCGTGCCTGTACTAGATCAACCATCTTTTGTGTTAATACGAGCCATCTGGGACAGACTGATTATTGATCCATTTGTATAAAACCACTGTGCATTGTGCCATGGTAACTGATTACCTGCACTGCCCTGCTCTGCTGTTCCTGTTGGCATTTGTCACCTTCCCCATTTACACGTAATCCAGAAAACAGGGCTTGGTGCTGGAAGCACTTACAGCCGGGCACAGCGTGCCCCTCTGCGAGGAATTCTACTGGTAGCAAGCAGATGGCCACTGTCATTGTTGGCAGGGATCAAGCTCATGATCTGCACTATTAACAAGTTGCTAGGCTGCAAATTTCTTCCTTGAGGAGTAAAATGATCAGAAAAAAAACAAACCCCGATTCGATTCAGGAACCCTGAAGGACAAACAGCGAACTCCTGGCCCCGCTGAAGTCGACACGCATGGGAAATGGCACTTTCCCACCAGAGCAGAGGAACGGTCAGGTAGTCAGGTCTCTCTGGATGGCGATATACTACTACACAATACCTGGCACCATTAACTCCCCTCGAGCGCCTGCAAAGACAGAGAAGGCTGTGGCTGCATAGAGCTGCCTGGGCTGCCAGACGGCCACCACCACGGCCCAGCTCTGGATCACAAACGGTCAGCGTGCTTCTGGCAGCTCCAGACGGCCCCTCTGTGCTGCCAGGGCACGAGATGCACTCTGGGAAGGATGCTGGATGGACTGTAGCAGCCAGCTGAAGGTGAGGAATATCTTCACATGCCTTCTGCCAGCTGGGAGCAGACGCCTTACTCCGCCTGGCCCGGGCTCTGCTGGTCAAAGTGGAGGGACCTGCCACTTCCCAGCGGTTGGTGTGTGGATACAAGGGCAGGGTGGCTTGCCACACCCTCACTTGGTCTTGTAACTGAGTGGGAAGCCCATAAGCCAAGCAGCTCTTTGTAAATGTAGAAAGCACCAGCCTGGTCACACCGACGACTCGCTGCAGTTATAACAGCAAAGCGCGAGGCCAGGCGGGAGAGCGAGGTTCCAGAGGGTGTGTAAGAGGCTCGCTCCTCTTGCTGCCAAAGGCAGGTTCGCACGGAAAAGGCTCAGCGCAAGTCAAGCAGCTTCATTCCCACCCGGCCGGCTGACAGGAATTAGCGCTTGCAAGGAAAACACCCATTCTGCTGAGCTCAGCGCTCTCCGGAGTTCGAAAGGTAAAAAGCCTGTTGCTCCCACCAGCAATACCCTGTGGGGGGAGCAACAGAAAAAGGGAGGTTATGGTGTGGAGCTCCTCCGCAGCCTGGATGGGAAGCCCGGCCTGAGACAAGGGGGGCAACGAGGGGACAACAGGCATCCCATGTTCATGCCGATGTTTTTCATGCTGCGAGAGCCTGCGTGCAGCTGCAGGCTGAAGAGGAACCGTGATGCCTACAGGACAGAGAGCTGCTTATTTTCAATAAAGACCATCCTCAATCCTCAGCTCCCATCATCTCTCCATGAAACGCAGTCTCCAAGTTCACCAAGCTCCAGCAGGGCCCCACTCAGTTTGCATCCCCCCTCCAGATCTTAACCAGGACACAGTGCCACAGCAGGCAGCGGCACCCGGGCCCCACTGAAGTCAATGGAAGCAACGAACGCCGAGAGGAGCCGCATGGACATGCTGGGGTCCAAATAACAATACTCAGTCTGCAAAGCCTGATGTCATACACAGGGATGCCCTGGCACATCTCTACACACCGACCATAGATGGCACACATCCAGGAGGGGCCAGCCGGGGACTGCATGCTTAGGGGCAACCACCACGGGTTCATCAGTGGCAGGTCCTGTCAGACCAACCTGGTGGCCTTTTACGATCAGATCACCAGATCATTAAACGCAGGGGTAGCAGTGGACATCGTCTTCCTGGACTTCCGGAAGGCTTTTGACACTGTCTCTCACCCTGTTCTCATTAAGAAACTGGGGGGCTGTGGTGT
>NW_017728924.1:3085528-3111297 GCF_001723895.1 Crocodylus porosus | reverse complement strand
TGGCAGATGGGGCAATGGCATCAGTATCAAATGATACAGATGATGGCTGTCACAATGTGACTCATATCTATGGGGATTCTGCAGCAATACAAGCTTAGCCAAAGTGTTGCAACTTTACCCCAGGGTTCATTCCTTTTCAGACCTACCCCAGGGGCCTGATCCCAGCCTAAGGAGCATTTCAAACTGAGGTAGGAGAATGCATCCAGGTTGGTTTTTTCTGCGTAGGTCCATGGATTTTGCATGCTGTTGGGAAAATGCAGTGTTCAGGGAAGACAGCACTTCTCAATAGTGCTGGGCCAAAAAAGGACTCAACCTCTCTCTGAAAGAGCAGCAGTTAGGCAGGCAGCATGTACTCCGGTTGGACTTTGGCCAGGATACTGGGGTTAACACCCCTAGCTCTTGCGAAAGGCACCACGGGCTCTTTAGCGACCACATTAAATATGGACCAGCTAAGTACACTTAATTACGGTCTAGCACAGCGATGGTTTCTGAGGTGGTGCACCGAACTTTCAGCCAAATATTTAACATCACTTCTAACGCACTATATTTGTCTTTGAAAATTGGCAGTTTGCACGGAGTATCAGCAACCAGCCTTACTATTCAAGTAACTAAATTATACCATGTTGATAGTTTGTAACTACATGTTTAGCTAGGGCTGAAAACTCAAGGGACAGGGATGTAAAACCCAGCATGAGATTTACAGAACATGGGCACATTCGCCAAGGGCTGGGCTTCTGTTAAATACCACCTAAGGATCTGCAACCAGGATGACTGGCATGAAGTCTTTTAGGAATAAGACCTGTCTAAGAGAGTTTGGTCTGCATGTGCCCATCGAGAGGAAATAAGAAGAGAAACTGTCTTGTTTACTTTCAGAGGGGTAGCAGCCAAGGCTGGTGAAGAAAGACTGGATTAGCTGACCCTTAGGTGACATCTCATCATGGAAGAGCATCAACGAAGCCTGATGGCTGGACCTGCTGGAGAAAGTCCATGGTTTGGATTCTGCTATGGGGCCTCCGAGCCTAAGGAGATGCGCCCTGGCCCAGGAATATGGCCAGAGGGAGAGACTTGGTCATCCCCAGCCCACAACATACCCTAGGCAGACTGACTGTGGTCCAGGAGGCACCCGGGGAGGGAGAGCCTATGCTGAGTCTCTAAAACCTCAACAGATGGCAGCTGTCCTGGCCGTGGGTCCACTGCCCGCAAACAAATCCTGCCCACTCGCTCCTGCCTGGAGGCACTAGAGACCAGCAGCCAGGGGCATCGATGCTTCGACAGCAACCCTGAGCAGCGTGGGGTGTACCACAGCATCTCCCCTGCCCCCTGCACCGACAGGGAGAGAGCTGGGGTCTGACCTACAGTGCTCTCTGATGTACCCACAGGGAACCGAGGGGCAGAGCTGGGGGGATAGTTAACTGGCAGCAGACCTGGGGTCAAGATGGAAGATGTACAGAAATACCCATCCTCACACGGAGTTTCACGAATTAGAAAAAAGGTCCCCAGCAAATGACTGGTGCCTCCAGCCAAGTGTGTCTGGTTTGATTCCAGGGACGCAGGTGGAGTCCCAGCAGGGGCGAGCCTGGCCCACGCGGCCCCACAGGAGATGGTTTGGCGCCTACAGCAACGCCAACATGGACCTGTACATCAAGGGCAGCTGACCAACAATGATGGTGAACACAGCAGGTCCAGGCATGTCCCCTGCTCGACTCTGTCATCCTAGCACGTCTCCTGGGTCTGTTCTTTGACAGAGCAGCACCAAGCTTTATTCCAGCACGCTCTCTGTACCTTTCACATAGGTTTCGTATACATTATACAATCGCCAGTCGACCACATGGGAAGTCAAACTCTAGAAAAAGGATCCTCATACGCCCAGGCTCACTTGTGACGGCACAGACGCTGCATGCCTGTGGGCTTGGCCTCAGAAATGCCAGAGGTTTCTGACTCATTGTCAAGCATCACTGTGGACTTCAAACTGGCTTTCTGAAGGGCTCAGCACTGACAGGTTTTAATCTGCCATCATTTTCACCCTCTCTCCTTGTCCAACTTCATCACAACGTTACACACGGTTAAGAAGAGGGTGGCAGAGAGAATCTAACAACATATATTGTGCGCTGCTCGGGCCAGAACTGATCGGGGGAAAGCATCAGCGATCCCAGCATGGTTCGGTGAATAGCGCCTCATAGATCTCAGTTCTACTCCTTGCTTTTGCCGCTGACCTGCTGTGAGATTGCAGGCAAGACACTTTGCTACTCTCTCCATTTCTATTCTCACTCTTTATCCATACGCACGGACCATCTCTTGCGAGGTCGTTGTACAGGGCCTGGCACAATGACCTCATCTTGGCTCCCGGGGTCCTGGAGAACTGAATTCATAAAGCGGAGAGAGAAATTCTACTCCAGTGGAACTGAAAAAATAAACCATCTCAACATATCATTTGACTGCCAGAAGATCTTGATATTATCGCCAAAAATGGGGGGCGGGAGGGGGCATTGTCCATGTCAGCATGATTTTAATCAACCCTCTTCCAACAAAAAGAGAAAGAAAGGTTTTGGTTCATTGGGATCCATGCAGACTACTTGGACTATATATCTGGCAATAAGAGTTTCAGGGAGATCCTGAAACAGCCGTTTCTAACTAGCTGCTTCTCCCAACCAGCGGTAATGAGAGCGCTTGCGGTGTTTAACAATCAGTTTTCAGTGCAGTTAATCTGACTATGTTATGCCAATCCCGATATATGAAATTGTGTTGATGTACTCATACTATATAGTAATCCTGCTAAAATCTGCATTCATAGAGACTCAAATAAGAATGGAATCGAATGGTTAAGTTTGGTGTAAAGACCGGTCCAACCCAATTCTGCACAAGAATATTCACCTAAATAACTACTCTGAAATGCTTCCCCAGGTGGATGCTCCTTTCTGCAATAACTTTACTCAGAACAAGCAGGCATTTGCAAACCATAATGATAATTCTAGCATAGAGTGACTTTTATTCTAGAAGAGCATCAACATAGCAGAATATTGTGGAATAACTATTCTATTCAGTGGCTCTTTGTAGCAAGCTCTTCAAGTCCAATGCCCATCAAACGCCATACAAAGCTAATCTTGGGCTCTATTACTGTGCTACACTGACTGTTTATAAACTGCTTTTACTTTGTAATAGCCAAAGCCCAAGTTGAATATCAACTTTATAACGCAGGACTGCAAAGCACTAATAACTGTACTAATCTATGCAGCAACCAGTCACCAGACTAAAACAGCAGGTTATGAAATATCAGCCAAACATAAACTTAATGCACCATTCCAAAAAAAGCCAGTGTTTGAAGGAAACAAATGCAAGCAACTAATTACACCACGCAGCTGGAGATGCAATAGAAAAGGTACAGTGATCATATCCTATTGAAATGACGCCTCAACTGGCAATTCTCTCTACAGATGTGCTCTTAGCTCCAGTATCCAGCTTTGTGCTTTGTTTTGGCTGAACGGGTCCTGAGAAAAAATGCTTTAGCATAAATGAAACAATATTCCTGGATGGACTCAGTATGGAGAAAGTTATTTAATAGTAGAACTAGACAATTCAATTAGCCCTGAAAATCAGATTCTTTTGTATTACTAATTTAAGACAGCCTGAGCCAGTTTTCTCACAAGTGCAACTGCAAACATCTCTCCCTCTTGGCTATTTTGTTAGCTGGGGGTATGTTCTCCCTTTGTACAATTTTTTATTTCCTTTCTAAATATTTAGATCCTTCTCTGAGACTCTGGCTGAAGATTTCCAAAGGAGTGTAAAGGAGGCCAAAATCCCATGGAAATCCTAACTGAAACCCAATGGGAGCTAGATCCCCTCTGAAATCCCAAGCCTCCATCAAAGGAATTCATGCCATAGGCTACTGACCGTAAGCATATAACCTCTGACAAGAAAAAAACTGACGGAGATATCTTGGCCTCGCTGAAGTCAGCCAGAGTTTCCCTATTAGCCAGGATTTCACTTACACATTTAACAACACAGCTTGACAGCAGCGTCATGAGGTCATGTCTTAAGCCTCAAAGATGTAACTTTGTTAGCCTTTTACTGCTATTTTTCCTCCCTATTTAATCATACTGTCTACACCAATAGAGCTCCCTACAGTCTCTGGACTAAAAATATCAGTCTCAGAACCACTCTTCAGTTTTTAAAACGGAGTATCTCATTCCTTTTCTTACCAGGGACGATGTCACAGGAAAAAGAAACGTGTCTTCAGAGTTATCTACAGCACAAATACAGACATGCATTGTTCCAGTCTATCTTCCATTCACAGCTTATCCACACACCATGACAATATAGCAGCTAAATCTACACTTTAAATGCAATTAAAGGCCAATTAACTGCACAATTAGAGAGCAGATATAGAAGAGAAAACCCTCAGCTTTTATGTACACAAAGATTGTGCAGCTGAAGTTCTTAAACAGCCTCTAATGTAAAGACTTTGCCTGAACCCACAGAACTTTTTTTTAAGTGAATATGCATTTTGCCCTATTGTTTTTATTGATTGTATAAGCAGTTCAGCTAATCAGACAGAAAGCACTTTTTCTTCTTTCCCTATAATTGGAGGGCAGGTTTTTGGTAGCAAAAGTGGCTACAGCTAGATTTAGTCCACTGAAGAAAGAGAAAATTCCTAACTTTCACGAGTCTAATAATGCAGTCACAATGGCTACTCCGCACTTCTGCATTAAGAATGGTACCCTAGGCGGAGATCATGAACGTTTTATTCAGCACTATTATGTCTTATGCGGCACAACAGAGGCAGAACGTAAAGTATCCAGTGGAATCAGCCTGCTCCTGAAAAGATGGGGAAGGAGGGAAGAGAAGGCACTTACTTTTTACTCTTCAGGCAACTGTAGAATCCAGCCATGACCCTTGCAAGTGAGGCATGTACCCCTTCAATCCATACTGGTGCGTGGATGCCTGCACAACGGTGCTGCAGCTCAGCGTCCTGCTCACCAAATGCCCACACACATGCACAAGAAAGCGAGCATGCCGATGCAATTACTAGCCAGATAAAGTTCCTGATCTGAGGCCCTCAGTCTCTGCTGAACTGGGTCCAAGGAGGGCTGGGCTTGTTCCATACATGGTTATGAATTGTTAACTCCCCCTTTTCCTGTCTCTCCAACTCTTGGTAACCACAGCATCCTAAGTGCAAAGTACCAGATGCTATTTGATTCCCCCACTGCACAGGGCTAATGAGGGGCTTGGCTGTAATTAGGATGGGAAGAAGCCCTAAGGAGACAGCAGTGTTTGCTTTTTTATCATAGAAAGGCAACTGGAGAAACAAAGCAAACAGCTTTGGAACAGCAATAAAAAGAATAAGCCACTCTCCAGCATTTAAAGGGTGTACAGGAACTTTTCAGACATCCCATTTATCCCGCAAAAATAAGCCTTAAACTGCCTCAGTATAAAACTCCCGCAAGGAGTCGGTTGTTATATTGCCATGCAAGTGCTGTGAACTCCCCCAAGAAGTTCACCTTTGTGTACTAATGACATTTGCTTGAGCATGGAAAGTATTCAGCAAATATGTATTAGAAAATACTGTGTGACCAAATCCTTCTGCAATAATTGTATTTGCCCAAGGCCCCTCCCTTGCCACACTGCAGACACACACACACAAAAAAGGTGGGCTGTTTATGGTAATCCTTAATACAGGAGGTCTGGAGGGTATCCACAATCTACCCCTTTCCCCTTTGTACAGCCTTGCTTTCTGCTCTGGGTCTCCGTTTGTTTAGGCCAGGAATGGACAGAGAGAAACGCTCTTTTACGGCAGGAATGCCACATATGTGGCCACAGGCTGGGTCCAGCCCGTGGAGCCCAGTGATGGTCCAGCCCATGGGTTTTAGACCAAACCAGCACACTCATGTACCACATGCCAGCCCTGGTCCCTGTGCTGCAACAGGGAGCAAGCCTGGGGCCCGCACCAAACTGGCTCTTCACATTGGTTGTGGAGCACATCAAGGTTTGAGCCAGTGCACATGGTTTGGCCAGCAGGAGAGTACATCCAGTGTGTGCCCCATGCCAAACCCCTGTGAAGTGAGCAACACACGTGGCCAGCCCAGCCGTGCATGTGCCAGCCCTTGGGCTCCCTCCTCATGAGAAACATCAGCCAGCATGGGCACATGCTGCACACTGGACCCTGGCAGACCACCCTTGCTTGCTTGCTCGCTCCACTTGCATAGCCTCGATCTGGCCAGCGGAGCAGCTCAGTCACTCTCACCTGGCCAAAAGGGCCGGATGAGTTTGACACCACTATTTTATGGCCTTCAAACCCATTTTCAGAACAAAGATTGTAGCCCAGCATAGAGACAAAGACCCTAGTATCAAACAGGATTCAAAAGCTCTCTGCAGATCCCACCCCCAGATCACTATAATCACAGTGGAATAGCTAAACATTTATTTTCCCGATAATCAAACTGGAAAACTGAGGCAAGGAGGGTCAGCAACTTGCCCAATACAGGGACACAGCTGGTCACGCTCTGAAGCTCATTACAACCAGCCTTGTGTTCAGGTTTGGTCTCTGTCTTTAATTCATTCAAAGAAGCTCAAAGTGCAACCATAGCAGGGGTGTTTAACCCTGGTGCACAGGCCAGATCTAGCCCCAGCACGTTGCATCCAGCTCCCGGGACTCCCCTCAAGTCTGAGGAGCCCCATGGGCCATGGACCTGCAGGCTAGGTCAGGCATGCAGGGTGGCACAGGGCCCAATCCTGGCACATGGGACAGGAAGGAGGTGAGCCCAATCCCAGCACTCAGGGCTGGGCAGAGGTGGTGCAGGGCCCCAAAGCCCAGGGGCAGCATGGAGCCCTGGGGCATGATCCTGGTGCACGGGGTCTGATCCAGCCTGCGGACTGGCCCCACGCCCTCCATTTGGCCCGTGGGACCAAAAGGTTGAATACCGCTGGACTACAGCCATCATGTTATCCTGAATGACCACTCTCTCATTCTGTCCCAGCTGTATTACTTTAGAGCTGCTGCCTATTTTATTGTGTTCCAAGTCTCCATCTGGCTCCAAGACTGGCTGTAACCCAAGGCTGTCTGTGTGATTGCTTTCAGATCTGTGGTGTGCAGCTGACACAAGATCCTGCTGATCCTATAGGGGTATATGGATTTTGCGTGGCCTTGTCGCCGTCTGGGCAGAGGGTAGTTGTAGCCACTGGTTCTTCCATCCCAGCCTGAAGAAGTTGATAGTGTCATCTCATCGTCTCCATGGGTGCCCATCCACGTGCTCTGGGGTGGGAAGGGGGGCACTGCTCCAATTAAAACTCCACAGTGTCTCATGTATTCAGTGTCCCACTTTTCAAAATGGCCATGGGGGTGCTTTAACTAAAGCTCATTCAACGAGCTTTAGTTAACGCACCCCCATAACCATTTTGAATCCCAGGATGCTGAATACAAGAGACGTTGCAACACGCTGAAGTCTTCCAATTAGAATATGTCAGCAGCAGACTCAATTAATCGAGTCTGCTCCAATGTGTTCTAATCAGAACATGGAGCACGTGTGTAGGCATCCCATGTGACTACGACAATGGTTACATAGGAGACATCACCATTTGGGGTACATACACATATACTAAATTGACTTAAAATAAGGTGATTTAACTAACTCGCCTAAAGTTAAGCCACACTGAAGCATACAACTCCTTGGCATGGTGGCAGCCATCTCATGAGCTAAGTCGACTTATCTTGAGTTGTATTAATTTAGTTAATACACCTTGGAGGTGTATTATCTTGCACCTCAGTTAAATCGATTCTGCTCTGCATGTGTGTATGCTCTGACAGTTAAGTTGACTTTAAAAAGTTAAGTCATCTTAACTGTCAGAAAGTTAGTACTGTGTGTACGCTCCCCCAGTCACCTACTGATGCTCAGCTCTGCACTTCAATTGCATCTTATACAGCTTGAGCCGTCGAATTAATTTTCCAGTGCCTGGATGCACCAGGAGTTTAGATGAGATCTACTGGTACCAGCTCAGTCCAGACAAGACACAGATGATTCTGGTTTGAGGGCAGAGTTTTCAGAAGTTATTTCTCCTGCCATGGTTAAAGGAAGGTTAATTGTCATTTGTAAGACACACAACCCAACGATGCTCTTGTTCCCCCAATAACTATGGGTGCCTGTACATGAGCATGGAGGCTGCACCAACACACTGGTCTTCTAGTGCATCGGAGCAGACTCGATGAACTGAGTCCACTGGAACGTGGCAATTGCTGCGCTCCAGCAGCCTCCTGCATCTTGTGCATGAGCGTCCCCACGCTTAAAAAATGACAGTGGGAACACGTGCACTAAAGCTCATCGAACAATCTTTAGTTCAAGCACCCCCACCGCCATTTTCAAGCACGGGGATGCTGATACAGAAGATGTGGCAGCACTTTAATGAGAGCAGCTCTCAGAGTCGCTCTAAATAAAGTGCTACCCACCCACACCCAGCCCTGGAGCACATATAGAAGTGCTCTAAGTGGTGATGGTGACCGACAATCTTTTTTCCATCCCCTCTGAGCACAAAGACTGCAACCTTCTCTGACCAATGCTGGCCTTTCCACAACTACCCAGATCACCACAAGATCAGATTGCCATAACTGCAGAGAGGTACATCTTGGGATCATTTACAAATTGCAGCTCATGCAGAATACTCAGACTTGCTTGTGAAGTGGAGTTTTATACAGAGAGCAAGTTGCTGCATGATCCATAAGCTTCTAGGCGGAATCCAGGGGTTACAAGCAATGAAGCTTTAAATGGTCTGGAGCCTGGATACTTGAGAGACGCTCTCTTCTAAGGTTGGCAGAAGCAATGCCGCTGGAGTCCATCCTTATAAATGCAGGCCTCCTCCATGATGCTTCCTACATTTTGGAATATGTTCCCACTCCCACCTTGCAAATTGTTTGCTTTCTAGGCACACCACAAGGCCCAGCTGTTCTTCCCCCACTCCAGGGCTGTTGAGGAGGAGTATGCCGAGGTTGGCAAAGTTAGGAGTGGTCCTATATTTATGTTGCAATTTTGATTCAGGGGACCTTGAGGAGAGGCTGAGCCCCTAGCCATATGGCATAAGAATCTGAAGGGATACATTAATAATCAAATCAACTGCAGCCGAGTGGTCTTAAAATTTTGCCAGGGGTCATCCCCCTTCTGTCACCACAGAGGGAGGACAGGGTTTATTAATGGCTGCTTTTTTACTGCTGGGGAACATAAATACCAAGTCGTTTTGTTCATCAAGGGTGCTGCAGACTGAAGCAGAATTTGTGGCCGTGCACGTTTATTTTTGACACCAAGTATGATTTAGATGAGATATTTGAGGTGGGCAGGTCTATCGGGTTCCTGAACGGCTGTCAAAATCCTCTCAGCTTTGCTCCGCATGGATACCTCCCACTATGGGGGGAAGATCCACATCCATACAGATACCTGCCACTATGGAGGGAAGGGATGGGGCAGCGAGAGCTAAGGGCAGTCATTGCCTAAGCACATCCCCTCTTTTGTGTGCTTGAAGAATCGCAGCAGCCACTCGGAGAACAAACGTGTTCGTGCCATCCGAGGAGCCCAGAGATGAAGTGCTGGGCCTGCTGAAGGCCAGTGACGTTAGTGGGGCCAGGATTTCACTTTGAAGGATGAGACATGTGACACTTCACCACAAAACCCGATGATATTTGCCCTAGATTCCACCCTGGCCCAACGTCACTGGTATTCACCAGACCATCGGAGCGCTTCAGAGGGAAGTGGGTCCTTGAACATGCTGAAAAGAGAGTGCATGCGTAGGTGTGCTTGGAGAAAGGTGTACTTTGAGTCTCTGGGAAGGGGCTAAGAAATAAAATGTACCCATGGAAACAGCACTAGTTACACTCTTAATCAACTGAGCTTCATTGTTGTACTGAATTATTGCATTCGTCCAGCTGACTCCATGTTGAACTCCTAATGCAAACAAACACAGCTTGACAAGAAGCTCCTTGTCTCCACCCAGCGCAGAAAGCCCACAAGAAGAATGCTGAAACCCAAACTCCAGCTACAGAGGAACAACCACCAGAAAGGAATTCCCAGAGATTACTAGGAAACTTAATGACTGGCTTGATGCATGAAACCTCGGAAGTAGGATTTCATCTGACATCCGCCTGGCATGCAGCTCAGAAAAGGCTGCCAATGGCAACATTCATATGAAGAATAGGAGGAAACTTAATCAAAAATTTGTATTGTAACTCAAAAGCAAAAGAGCTTAAGTGGCACAGACCCAGTTGCCGGACCCAGTCCAGCTTCTGGAGATGTCAGCAGCTTAACTCCCGTGCATTTTGTAGGTGCAGAATTGAGTCCATAATCCTCAAGGGAGCAAAATCCTTTGCTAATAGAAAGCAGATTCCCTTTTCCCTTCACTCCCAGGATCTAAGCCTAGCTCTCAGGAATATGTTAGCATCTTTTTTTTAGTCTTGCAGTTATTTTAATATGAATATCTGCCTCTGCTCATTTTCATTTAGGCAAAATACAATCCAGCTCCCCATAGCTGACATTTCAATTACACATATGGCTCTAGGTCTGTAAAAGCCGTTTCTTTTAAAACAACATCAACCACTGCAACATACAGTCCGTTGTCCGTGTGAAACAACTACCTCATCTGGGGACCTGGTAATACGTTTTCCATTTCTCTATAGCTTTTCATCTGACTCCAGTATCACGGTGATCCTTACTACTCACTGCTATTACTCTCCATTGTTGGGACTGCAGTAACCCCTTGAAGCCCCATCTCCAGCTTTGCAGCTATAGATACCAAAGTCCAAGTGCTGGGAAATATCCTCATCCCAGTATTAGAAATGGGGAAACCGAGGTGTAGGGGGAAGGTTGCAAGTCAGTAGTAGAGTGCAGATTAGCTCTCCTAACTAAAGCCCAACCCATTGGGCAACTCTGCCTCCCATAATTAAGCAAGCCTTACAACATACCTGGGACCAAGAAAAATTCTGCAATCAGCCACATAAAAGTACCACATTAGTGAAACAGCAGCATCACGTAGACCTTTACCAGTGCCAAGAGGGTACGTTAAAGATGGGGGAGGAACGGTTTTAGCATCTGGGCCCAAAATCAGATCTGGCTTTTCCCCAAAGTCTGCACGTTATCTTTGGCTAAAGTGTGTAGCTCTGAGGGGCATATCACACCTGACCTCAAAGTTGCTTCTCTTTGCTGACATCAGTCCAAGTCCCATGTCGCTTCCAGCTAGTCCGTGTGCATGAAGTTTGGTGGAAACAAGTGCTGGTGTGGCTCACTCACCGCTACCACCTCTCAGCAGCAGGACATGTTAACCTCCCTCTGGCAGCCTGCGGACCCAGAGCTACCAGTGCGCTGTTCGTTTCTCTGGGTCTGGAAGCAGGGCCAGGAATCCCAGCGGCTGCTGCCAGGTGGCAGATCACTGGGAGAAAGGTGTTACCTTCCAGGGAGGGATCAGACGTGGCACTTACAAGGCCTGCAAACTCTTCCCAGGCGTTTCCTAACTTCTGCACAAGCCCACAGGGATCGAAGTCAGCAAGTCCCAGCAGAGCCCAGTGACTCAGCAAGCCACCTTCATCCTCTGGGCTTGAGAGAGAGCTGTTAAAAAGCCAGCTCTCCAACAAGCAGGCGTTTTCATTCTGTTTTGTTTTACAGGCACATTTACACCCACAAAAAAGCCTGTGCAAAGTAAGAGATCAAGCAGAGATATATAACCTAAAATGGGAACCCCTCTGCTCTCCACCCCACCCCCCCGAAACGCGAGACTGGCGCATTTCCATGGCCACCTTCGATACATACACGTGCATACCAGGCACCAGCCTGAAGCTCTACAGCAGAGGTGTTAAAAGGCTGCAAATGGAGTCAAGAATCAGAAATATGTTTCCTGTCCAACCCAAGCAGCACTTTTAGCAGCCTCTTTGCAACTAGGGTACTGCTGCCAGAGTCAAAAAAACCCATTTCACATAACTAGAAATATGTTCGCAAGAAGCCATATCCAGCTACAGTTAGGCCACAGCCATGTGTTGTGACTGTGTTTAAACATGGCCACATGTTGTAGAAAGGAGCAAAATGCCATGTGAATTTTATATTGAGCAATTCTGAGGAAGCACTGAGAATCCTACAGCAAGCTGGCACTCATCCCCTGGGCTTATGCTGCTGCTTTTCAGTGCATTTTAGAGTCTCTGAAAAGGCTTCTCTGCTAAAGGACAGGCTTTGGACTCTTTTGGCTTCTAGCCTTTAACCTCTCTGCAGAAATCCAAGCAGGATTTCCCCATGTGATCATTAACAACAACCAATCCAGTTTATGAGGTGCACATTCTTCCCTGGCTCTTTCCTTAGTTCCAGCCCAACTGTAATAAAGAAAAAGAAAGAAATTAAACTGGTTTTTTTGTCTTAAATGTTACTGTCGTGAAGACACAACAGCAAAAATACAAGCAGCGATATGTGAATGTTTGTGTATGCATGTGCATGCATGTGAGAGAGGTGTGTGTATCCACACGCATGCACATATACAAGCCACACACACATTTTTATACATGTATGTATAATATATACAGGTATGTCTAAAATGTACAGACATCCATGTATAAAATGTACAGACATGTACAGACATGTGCATGCATGTGGATACACACACCTCTCACATGCGTGCACATGCATACACAAACATTTATATATCACTGCTTGTATTTTTGCTGTTGTGTCTTCACGACAGTAACATTTAAGACAAAAAATCCAGTTTAATTTCTTTCTTTTTCTTTATTACAGTTGGGCTGGAACTAAGGAAAGGCATTTAGCCAGTGAAGAATGTGCACCTCACAAACTGGACTGGTTGATGTTAATGATCACATGGGGAAATCCTGCTTGGCTGGATATATATATAAATCAATACGCATCTCACATGTGTATGTAGCTGTAATTTTTGCGGTCCAAACAACAACAATCCAGATGTCCACAATCCAGCCAAAGATCAAAAATTACATCACAAATCTTGGTTCATTTAGCTCTGCCACCACATTGTAGAGACCCATGTAACGAGGTTTGGTTGGTCTCCAAAGGTACGGAACATCTGCTGTGCCCATTTCATAGATTTCATAGACATTAGGGCTGGAAGGGACCGCGGAAGATCATCGAATCCAGCCCATCAACTTCTCCATCTTTGAAAAGTCAGGCTTTCAGCGACTTGCCCACGGTTCCAACAAGATATTTGTGGCAGAGCCATGACTGGAACTAGTCCTGGACCGCAATCCCCGCACAGGCCAGCCTCTATTAACTGAGACTTCCCAGAGATTCTCCTGTTGCTCAAACTGGGTTTCCCCCTGCTCTTGCTTTTATCCGAGCGTTTACAAAATCTGACCTTCCTCAGAGTTGTACGCAGAGCTCCCTTTCCAACATCCATGTCATAAATCTTGTGAGGAAGCCTACATGTAACTTTGCCAGTCACTTTTTCCCCAAGTCACGCCATAATTCTCTCTTTGTATTGGGAGTCTGGATTGCTTAGCTGTGTGCTAACAAACATGACTCAGGAAAGACTGCCTTGAACTAGAAACAGATTCAGCTGCGCTACAAGTCGGATTCCTTTCCTGGCAAATGAGCTTGGCTTGGGAGTTTTCAGTGAAAACCTTTCATTACTGTAGAAAATGCAGCGCACACACTATTTTTAAAGGCTGCAACATCAGAGCTTTGAAGGAACAAGGTTGGGATAAAATACAATTTTCTGGGTGAAATAAAGACATGGAGATAAGAGGATTTCTGCCCTTCAGACTTTACACATACTGACAGCCATCTGTGCTTAATAGTAATAGAAAAACAGGATGAAATCCTGTCCCTGAAAGCACAGAGTATAGCCAAAGGTCTCTTTATTCATGCATACAAGCCTGAGGAATGTGTCATGATACTTGCTTTGGCAACTAATTGCTGTATGTTGATCTAATTATGCCTATTCTTACCTTCTGTAAGAGATGTCTTTTCTGGTAGTCCCCTGTTGGAGGAGTTTCTGGGAGACAGGCTCCTTCATTAAAAAGGGTATTTTACAGAAAGTACAAAACAGATTATCACTTTGATTCCAGGATTTGATATTCATGTGTGTGAATCACTGCCTGTAGCTAACCACAGAACATACCATCTCCACCTCCACCTCCACCTCCAGCAAAAGAGCTGGGATAAAGCTCAGGATGTCAGATCCGATGAGTTACTGATTATGTCAGAGAGGATATTGATATTCTAACTCTACCCTGCATGTCTGGGCCTCCTCGGTGCCTCGACTGTCAGACACAAACTCTTCCTGGCGTGTTTGGAATTGGAGGTCATATGAGGTGTCACTCAAAAGGCAATTTCCACTAGATCCGCAGCAAGAGCACAGATGTCACCTTGGACCTCAGTGGCACAAGACACTCACCGACACACAAAGAACACATGCGGCAAAAAAGACAATTTTCTCCCCAGAGGTTGGCCAAGGTTCAATTCATTGACAAGAATATATTTAAGCACGAATTCTCATTCCCGTATACAAATGAAATGTATTTGTGGGAGAAATATCAGAGCCCTAGAATGATATATGAGCAGTAAAGTGAGGGGAGGCTGCACTTCCTGTACCTTTTTCATGCAATGCTGTAAATCTAAAGTCCAAGACTGTAATGGCTCTTAATGAAAAGTGGATTAAACTTGTGACACAGTGGAAGAGCTCCTGCAAACAGCCGATATTTTACACATTAGAAAACTGTGGTTCTTTTGTTTAAAGAGGGGGAAGACATGGAAAAAGGAGGTTTATTTCTACACATTCACACAAAAACAGCAATAAATATCAAATTCTAACAACGCAACTGCTGCTCATTGGTGGCCAAACACTATATACATAAAACCATCTGCAAGGAAATGTGAGAATGCAGTAGATAAACAGAGGCACGTGATCCACTTCCTAGTTTAGATGTAGATCAGAGGTGGTATATTTATCAGAGTCCAAATAAGTGTCCTGAGGCACTACTGAGCTGAACGTTGTGGAGGTTAAGAGCTTTGCATGTGCCTTTCATTCAAAGTCCGTCTCTCAAGACAGGTCCAATTCCCAACGGGACAGTACCACCGAGTTCACTGGGGGCTGGAACAGGTCCAGAATACTGCTAATGCTTGTGGTATGAAAAGCAACTGAAAGCTTAGTGGGCCTGACTCCCCTCCAGCAAACATTACCTTCCACCGACTTCAGTGGAATTGCTCCCAATTTGCAGGGGTCTGAGTGCAAGAACCAGGTCCTCATGCGTCTGCAATAATATCCTTAAGTCCATCAACATCCTGGGCTTTAACTGGGCTGGAAGACAAACAAATTCAAAGGTGAAGGTCGAGTCTCAAGTGAAATCTCGCTGGCCATTGATTTCGGCAGTAATAAAGAAAGGCCAGGAAACGCAGTGCTGGGGGGAGAGTCTCTCGCGTCTGCAAACACAAGGCTGAAGATAAAGTGACTATTAACGTCCTGAGTGGGACAATAAGGTCCTGTCTGCCAGGCATTTTGTTCTGAGAACAGGAAAGAATGGAAAAATAAGTCAACCTTTCGTATCTAGTTGACATTTAACTCAAATTGGTCCTCAGTGGTCAATAGCTCATTTTCTTTATTACAACCCTTCTGTACAAGCTTAGAGGCATAATGCCGGGAGCCCATTTTATAAATGCAAAATAAATTACACAGATGGGATCACACGGACAACACTTTCTATCCTCCATGCATCCTACAGGCATTAGCCTTCACATCCACCTTGGACAGCATGTAGTGTTGCTCCCTGCTACTGCTGTAGATGGGGAAACTGAGAAAGACTTTCCCAGAAAACAAGCAGTAACCTTGGGATTAGAAATACAGAGTTTCTGGTTTCCAATCCCATGCTCAGAATACAGCTCTTTCCACTCCAACCAGCCAGGAAGATGTTGCAATACCGGGCACAGCAGAAATATCGAAAACAAAGAGTTTCGTATTGATGGGCCAAATCTCCTGCAGGTGTAACACTCACAGTAGCACTGAAGTCAGTCTAACAGCTGGGTCACAGTATAACTCAATGAAGCTGCACCATTTTGGCTCATTTGAGGATCTGGCCTTTCCTGCCCAAGGTTGTAAAATCATCACATAAAATATTCATTGCACAGAAACAACCGCGCCAGAAACCACTCCACAGTGTCTCACCCAGTAGCACAGTGACCCGACGAACTAGCTCCACTCCTTTTCCGGGCATCTTGAAAATGTAGCATTTTGTTCCCAACTCTCTTAAAGATGCTACATTGCTCCAGGGAAAGGAAATTATTTACTAAATCTCCCGTTGCAAAAAGGGAAGGGATGCTAAATTCAAGAGTATTTTAAAGCCTCAAATTAGTCAGCTCTGATTCAGCCAGGTGTCTGTGCCCCTGCCTAAGCTGAAGCATATGATTAGGCACCTGATTTCAAAAGGGCTACATGCTGACTAAGACACAGGCAGGTGCCTATGCATCTCGCTGGGCTGAGGGTCTGGTGACTGCTC
The DNA here is from genome assembly GCF_001723895.1 of Crocodylus porosus. Lineage (NCBI taxonomy): Eukaryota > Metazoa > Chordata > Crocodylia > Crocodylidae > Crocodylus > Crocodylus porosus. The sequence continues at coordinate 3,094,832 of NW_017728924.1, read as the reverse complement.
ACAGAAGCCGCGTTCTTTGTAAAAGACTGCAGCCTGAACTACTAGAGCCGGGTCCCGCTGCTTTCGTATCTCAGTGCCTTCACCCGGGCCTCAAGCGATGCCCAGGCCAGCAGTGGGCAAAATGCAGCCCGTGGGCCAGATCTGGCCTGCGGGACCCCTAGAAAAGTTAGAAAATTAATATTTATGTGCCCCTGGCTGCCTGTCGTGAGGCCCTTGATGGCTTGCCAAAAGTAAGGAAGCGGCCCCCCGCCCAATATAATTGCCCGCCCCTGGCCTAGGCCCTCATGCAGGCCTACTTGCAGTGAACTTCACCTCCTAATAAAGGAGTCAGCTGGGCTGTGCTCATCCTTGCAGCAGATTAATTTTTCGACTGCTGGATTTAATACAATAGCTCCCACACACCCAAACACTAGTCAACCTTATAGTGAAAAGCAACAGGAAGAGGAAGGGTTAGTAACATCCGCAGTCTTAGCTGAAGAGTTTTTCTCCACCTTCTTCAGCCTTGATTAGCGCCTCAGTTCCCCCGTACCAGCAGTTTCCATAGGTGCAGCAGAGAGGGCTGTGCATCATCAGGGCACATCTGTTCTGCACAGGTCGGAGTATGGAGCTACTGTAATCCATGCCAGCTGGCAGTGGTCTCAAGGAAACAAGCTTGGGCATGTGGTGTGGTAGAGGGACAAGATATGCTGGCTCTGCCATAGAGCTCCTCCGATGCCAGGAAAATCCTAAGCCAGCCATCAAGGCTGCAAAGGCCGCAAACAGAGAATAGGAATGATAGGTTCACCTGGTATTTTAGCCCAGTAAGAAGTAAACTGCTAAGGATTTTTATTGCTTGCTATACTCCCAGCATCCCGACGTACCTTATTCTCCTGTTTGCACATAGTGAGAAAGACTCCAGATTTCACTCATGCAAACATTAACAAGACTTTCAGTTCTGCAAAGCACTAGCCGTGTCCCAGGACTGGGCACAACTCTTTGCACAGTACACTCCTGCATTGAGATGTACCCGCCAAACATAACAGGAAAGGCTAACATAAACCCACCGGGGAAATCAAATAGAACGGGATGTGGTAAAGTGACTGCCCCCTCCCCACCGTACAAATGACAATGCCATCTCAGCCCCAATAAATCTAAAATTACATTCCAATCAGAAAGAGGAACTGTGTGAAACTGTTAAAAGTTCAGTGTACTCCATGTCTGTAAAAAAAGTGGTCTTCCCCTACCTGGCAAACTCTTCCCAGCCCAGATCAGGTCATTCCTAGATTCTGCGGTATGAAACTATGAACCTCGACCTGATCCTAGAGGGATGCAGTGTAAGATCCTTGCGTACTGAAGTCAATGGCAAAGATTTAATGGGGCATTACTGAAGACTGCTTTTCAGAATGGGCCTTAGCTGACAGTCTGAGCTGGGATTCAAGGAACAGAGCACATCCACCGCACTCGCCCTTGGCTATCCCGACAACACTGCAGCGACAGGGGAAGCAGAAGTGGCAAAAGCATCCTTCAGTCAGAAAAGCCAGCAGCTGACTGCTGCACGAGGAGGAGAGATCCGCTGGAGGAGAGGATGCTATTTCCATGCAGCACTTAAGCCTGCTCACTTCACAGAATCAGGGTGGCTCACCCTCTGTAGCAGGTGACCACTCGAACGGCAAAACCCCAGGTTGCTCCCCCTCCATCTTTCCAGTTAAGATGGATTTTATGTTGCTCTTAATTAAAAAGATCATATTTAATAAATTAACACAGTTCCAGGGGCTTGATAAATGGAAAGCAAGAACTTCTGAGAGAAAAGTGACACCTCCGATTTCCCTTGCTTTAAGCTGATTTACAGTAAGAACCTTAACATTTGAATGTATTCTTCTATAATGAGCTATCATTTTTAATTATGGCAAAACCCACTAGCCAAGTAGCTTTAGCAGTTTAACACTCATTAAATCCACTCTTCAGACACCAAAGGACTAAAGTAATAAAACTCAAATGGCAACTCCAACAAAGAAAATTTGTATTGAAACGTAACCTTTTAAAAGAGAATATGTTAGTGGTTAACAGTCCAAGTACAGTGATTTAACATTCCTTTGTTTGCTACATACTGGTATTTATTGCTCCTATATTAATGAAACGTGGTAGAGAGGAACATGATGCAAACGGCTGATGTGTTAAACTGAGATTCCAAACTGCAGTCTCTAATGGTGAGCTGCAGTCCATGACGGGTCGTTTGCAAAAGACTTGGATACCAGGGGGAAATTAAACTGAGGACACTTTAAAGACCACATGTAGAAGGGAAGTTTGTAGATAAGCCCTTTCCAAATACTTCTATAGGGAGAGTGTGGATCTTAACACCTGACAGAGTCCGTTGCTGTTTATGAAAGCTTATGCATCTGATTTAGCTGGTCTATAAAGTGTTAATCTAACCTGCCTTCTGCCGGACTCCAGACTAATCCAACTAACGCTAAATCATCTCATGCCAGACTTGAGAATCATTTACAGCTGGAGAACCAAGGGACTCAGGAAAACATCATTTGCATGGTACATGCTACCGATTATACCAGGGGTGGGCAAAATGTGGCCCGGGGGCCAGATGCAGCCTACCTGGCCATTCTATCTGGCCCACAGGGCCCCTAACAATTTTTTAAAAATTAATACTGATCTGCCCTGGGCTGCCTGTCATGCAGTCCTCAATGGCTTGCCAAAACTTAGTAAGAGGCCCTCTGCCCAAAATAATTGCCCACCCCTGGATTATACTGTTACCTTGCATTTACAAAGCTCCTTGAACGGGAAACTCCCAAAGCACTTCATTCATTTTTATTTCTACCTAGGAGAAATTTTACAATCTTTGCATTCTCTTATGCCTGTGGACGGGTGCGTGCCCAAAAACTTGCAAATAAAGAATTGGTTTTTTTGCAAATATCCAGTTGGTCTAATAAAAGATAATCGCCTCTGCCATGAGTTCTGATTCACAGCTGCCCAAGAGACCAGACAGTAGACCATAAAGCAGGCGAAGGAAGGGCATGAGAACATAAAAGTCCTGCAGCTGTCCTGAACGGGTCAGAAACAGGATACTTATTTATAAGGGGATTGGAGTGAGGCAACATATTCCCCCTAACCTACCCCCAGGGCATTTGCCATGAGTTTACAAAAAGGTATCCTGAGTCACAGCATTGAGGTTCCCATTTTTTCAGTGGGGAAAGGATTAAACCCTGTGGGACTTAGTTAAGGTCGCACTGGGAACATCTACACATGCAATTAATGCAGCTGAATAAACTCTGACATGGTTTGTGCTAGAGTTTACTGCTCTTGGGTACCACATTTGCACATGTGCCCGGGACCGCAGCACGTTGAGCCTAGGTGGAGCAGCCCCCGCTGGCAGGGAGCCCCGGGGGTCAGCCTGCCAGCCCAGGGCTCTTCTAACCTGGCTCAACGTGCTGTCGAGGGGCTGGCAGGGGCACAACAGGGCTACAGTGTGGGACTAGCTGGCAGGCAGTCCCCACATTGGAGGATCCTCATGCCACAGCCAGCCCCATCAGCATCGACATGTACGTTATGGTGGAGTAAATAACTCTGCCATAGGATAGCATTTGTGTCCGACAGTGCTATCCTACAGCAAGGTTAATTGGTTTACTCTGGCTTAATGGCACCGCACATGTAGACGCTGACATTTTACTGAGGAGCTAATTTGTCAGCTCTGCCGTAAATACTTTGTGTAGACACACCCACAGCAAACCAAGGGCAGGCCTGGGAAGAGAAGGCAGACAGACTGCTGTGTCCCAGCCCCGAGGCGGGGCTCTGCCCCCAGCCCCTTGGCAGTCTGGGCACTGCACACCAACTCTCACAGGGAAGCTGAGACTCTAAAACCAAAAAATCCCCAATAAAACAAAAAAGGAAAAGTCTCAGTATTCAGGACAGCACATACTCACAAAGCAGCAGCAAAAATTAATCTCTCCACAGCTGGCAGGTGTCATTCTCGTTTAGATCAAAGGAACATAAGGACAGTCTGGTAAAGGCTAAAGGCAGCAGAAGAGGCTCCTTCAGACCAAAGCCTCATTGACTTTTCCACCAAACACTGGCACCAGTAGCCAACAGACTCCTGTGCACTACAGCAGCATCCATTTATCAGCAAATTGTAATTAAACTTAGACAAGACACAGTAGAAAGAAATAAGGAATGAAGCCAAGTGCAAATCTGGTAATTGCAGAGAATGTCTTTGCGAGAGTGATGCAGGCTATATAACTCATTGATGCACGGTCCACAGGAGCTCGAGAGTCCGCAGAGTCGAAGCCACGACAGCAGCACGTGCACCAGCTTCCTTTTTACTTCTGTGTTGTCAAGAAACATCTTAGAGAGAGGCTGGAAAATTACCTTCTGTCTGCTGTCAGCTCATGTCGCAAGAAGGGGCAATACTGCCAACCCCAAGCCAAGAAACGTCACGAATCTGGCTTCTACAAAACTGACTGCCTTAAAAACACCACACTTTTTTTTTAAACCCATTTGAGATTTCTGAGATTTATCTGAACTCACGTTCTCCATTTTTCTTCCACAGGACTAGAACTTGGGGGGTGGTCATTTTAGTTTTAAATGAAAGTCCAATTTTTTATGCCTTCAACTAACTCCAGGCACTAAGTCATAAAGAAAAATATAGGCTATCAAAAGACTGGACACCTTTAAATGGTCCCTGTTCCCAGAGCTAGGTGCAGTTATGCAAGGAGGGATTCTGAGTTGTTCCACTGCACGTAAAATTTACCAGCAGAAGTTGCAGAGAAAAACCCTCTGAGATTAAGACAAATTTATTTATCTCTGCATCTCAACTGTGCTGCATCCAGGCCTTAAATAAAAGGTGGTATCATACTGAAGACTTGCTGAAAAATCTAGTTCTCTATTGAAACGAATGGCAAGCAAAAAGCCCTGTGCAATTTGTTCAAATTAGCTTTGAAGACACTGATCAATTTTGAATGAGACCAATGCTCGTGTCCTCGATGTTGCCTTGGGAAACTATTTCATATATAGAGTGCGTATACATCTGTGTGCACACATGTGACTCAACATGGCACAGCAGCATTTCATCGCAGTCAAATTCAGTTCTGTCTGGGCTAGATCCAAAGCCCTTGGAAATCAATAGGAGTCCTCCCCTCGGGTTCAGTGAGCTTTGGATCAAGCTGCAGCTGTAAACGGTGATGTTGATACATCTCAGAAATCTCAAATGGGTTGTTTAAAAAAAAAAAAGTGTGGTATTTTTAAGCCACCAGTTTTCTGGAAGCCTGATTTGTGACATTTGTTGGCTTGGGGTTGGCAGTATTGCACCTTCTTGCAACATGACCTTACAGCAAACTGAGGGTAACTTTCCAGCCTCTCTCTAAGATGTTTCTTGACAACACAGAAGTAAAATGGAAGCTGGTGCAGTGCACATGCTGCTGTCGCAGCTTTGACTCTCTGGACTCTCGAGCTCCTGCGGACGCTAGTCATGACGCTTTCGTGGCCCACATTTGACTCGTCATTACATAGCTTGATGCTCCCATTATATAACTAAAGATTTGTTTTTTGAGACCAGCCACATGGCACATAGGCTGTCGTATAAAGTCAAAGACTAATGAAAATCCGCAGAAAAACAGCCTGGCAGGCCTGCTGGGGCCACTGCTCATTTCTCTGGTTTTATTTTAAAATCATCCTAAAATGATTCGGGAATGCAAATTAAATTCTAACCTGGAGACTTAAAAGCATTAAAGCAGAGATTAGGCAGTGACAATTAAGACGAGAACATTTGTGTGTCAGGACCAGACGTATTAGAGTCTCTCCCCTAAGATACCGGTTGGAATCAGCACAGCAGACAAAGATTGTTCCAGGCATGTTAATTTTCACAGTCGTTCAGAATTAAGTAGCGTTCTAAGCCCCGGCCGAGGGCTATTCGTGATCTCAACATCTGTCGGTGCCGCCTTGCTGCGAAACGTTCCAAATAAATGGACTCTTCTTGAATGAACTGTGCTTCCAGCCCAGGCATCATTCTTCATTTCTTTCCTTCCCAGCCCAGCCCTCCTTTTGGTAAATGAAAATGCTTATCAGCTTGTCTGTAGCTATGTTTTGTCTGCAGCACGTACTCCAGTGATAAATGAAGACAACTCTGGAGTGCAGACAAACATTAATTTGGAAACTAAAGCCCAGGGTAACATTTGCACCAATACTACTAAATCTTTTAAGGTCCTAAGGCTTACGCTGAGCTAGGAAAATTAATTTGTCATGCTTTCTGGATCCCAGAGAGACTGGGAAGAATGGATATTGATTGCACAATGTGTGTACACTGCCAAAAATCTGTTACATGTCCCAAGGGACAAATAATTTGGAGTAACCAAATCTGCACTGGGTGTATCTCCATCTGTTTGGTCATCTAGGAATCCATTTCATTTTAAGAAAATACTGTTGGGTTTAAGATAAAAACTCAAAGAAAAAAAGATTTTTACCCGTCATCATGATAAAAGTGGGAAGATGCTTACTACTGGTTCACAGAAGGTACAATCAGTCTTTAGCTGTACACTGACAATCACTGTGTCCATACAGCTAACAGTACACAGCTTTATTTTATATAGTTACCTTTTATATATTTACTTATATTAAGCCCAAGCTAATGAGCTGTTGTACAATTTCCCCTCCTGACAAAGCAAATAAAAATTGAGGGCACTCAAACATTCACAGATTTGGAAGTTTCTGTTCATTGGACTGAAGGGTCACGAATTCAAAGCCTATACTAAAGAGTTAATGCCATACTATCTGGGTCTTTTTGAGTAAGTGGTTAAGGGCTCAGTCCCATAAGGTGCTGAACAGTGAATTGCGGCAAACCATTCACATCATGCCTTTACTTTCAAACGCACGAGCAATTTCACTGAAGTCTGGAACTACCTATGCGCAGTCTCAGGACTGAACCGGAAGTACGAGATTTGGTTTAAGAGTAGCCTCATCGGTGCACCTTTTACTGCGGTCTTAAAGAAAAAGTCAAACAGCAAAAAAGAGGTTTTCATGTATGACCATGCCCAGATCAGACTGTTTCTAGGCATACTCGTTTAAGTAGCGCTGTGCTCACATATCTCAGAATATAACACACGCGTCACCTGCAAGCATACAAGGTAAAAGTATTATTATTACATGCTGGAGGGAAAGTTGTGAATATCTGAAGCTGTCAGTACTGATAGCAGAACAGCAGCTTCAGTGGCATTTCCTAAAAGCATCCTCTAGCAGAACATCCTGTTTCACATGAGTGACTGAACGCTGCAGGGGCCAACACCTCAGCACCTCAAGGGGACAAAAAACATGCCAGGGAAGGGAGCGGTGGGGCTGTCCACGGGAATCAGTGTGTACGTGAATAAGCATTTCCCCCTCCTCTCCAAGTTGCATCGGGTTTGAAACTGATACCGTTCCAACCAAGTCTTCAGCACACTACTGCAGAGTTCAGTCCCTGACCATTCAGTGTACGTACCTCCATGTAACCTGCCTTTACCCTGCTAGACAGCCCTACACCAAAGTCCTGTACCAGGGGAAGTCTATCCTGAAAAACAAAACAAAAAAACCCCCCAACTGTGACTCCAGATCACTCGGGCTGACAAAGCACATTTTTCAGTTTACAAAATGATATGCTATTATTTTTAATACCAGCCTTGCACAATCTCAAGGTCTCATCAGACCCCTTCAGTTTCCTATACCACAATCTAAAAAACTCAGCAACTGGGACTCTGCAACAGTTTCCTCCTGGGGACGCAAGACAAAGAATGAGACCCAGATCATTCAAAAGCGAGCGCAACAACCCTACTGAGCTAACACAGATTAAACCCTGGCTTAGTTGGGACACGATGCCAGAAATGTCACTCCTTTGTATACCCCCGGCTATAGCAGCTGACACCCCTTAACAGCGCTAGCCCGAAGCACCTTTCAGTTCAGGCAGGCCTTTGACTTTGACTTCAGAGCATCAAGCACTGAGTGGACTGAAAGACAAGTGGTGAAACAGCGCACTGAGAACGACATGTCCCGCGTGACCAAACCTCTGTAATGCACTGGTGGCAGGGAGGGAGAACCAAGTACAGAAGGTGAACAAATAACAGAAAGAAGAGCAGGGGATCACAAAATGGTCACTTTGTTCATTTATTTGATAACATGCCACTTAGTCATAATTAGCTATTTTGCTTCATAACCCTTAAACAGCAGAAAAATCTTTGTAAAAGTACCCATGCTACTGTGAACTTTTATTACGTTTTATTAGAAAAGTTGCTCTTAAACTTCTGCTGCAAATTAGACCCAGACCACCACTTTTCCTGTGGATTCAGAAGTATTGCCGATTCCATGGTTAAATGCTAAAACGGGCATTGGTAAAGGTTTACCAGCCCGTTTCAGTGTTCTGTTTAAGGGTCTGATTTGGCAGCTTTTTGCAGGAATATGTTGCAGGACTGACCTTAAATCCGTAAGCAATACAATAAGCCACACGGATGAATCGTACCAGCTACACGCACAAATGATCCAGGATTCCTCAGGAGTATTTATTATTTCTTAACCCCTTCTTTTAATCGAGAATGAGGCCCCAGGGGCTTATGGACCCTTAAATCTGTGCCAAGCATAGATCCAAAATAGGGCCTCAGCTCTGCAGAAGCTCACAGTCTAAGCCACACGCAGGTAGTCCCACTGACTGTGGTTGCCCACTCGGGTGTAACCAGAAGGGCACGCGTAAGTGTTGACACCAATAAGGCCAGCAAAGCCGTCCAACTGCACGCATCAGCCCAGTCCCTGAGATCACCCCCTAGGAAAACCCACAGCTCGCACCACTTGATACCAGCTCGGCTGCGACACTGCCGTGAGCAACCGGGCTGTGGCGGGGCTGTCACTTGACACGTGCCCCGTTTCTTCTGCTCTTCCTACAAAGAAACGCTACTTGCCACAGACCGCTGGGTCAGGCGGACCTTTGCTTGCCCCGGCCTGGATGTCCTTACCCTTAATCCAAACCCGTGACTTTTAACCTTCCCGGACTCACAGCACCCTCGGAAAACGCCGGCTGAGTTTCCGGGGGGTCGCTTGCAGCCGCGTTGGTCCTTCCCCGGTTGCAGCGGCTCTCCACCTCTCGGGGCTTGGAGAGACTCCGGCCCCCTCGGAAAACACCAGCTCTCGCTTTCCGCTTGCTTTTTGGACTACCGAAAACCAGGTCCCGTTGGCTGGTCCAGGGCATGACCGGGGGCGGGGGGGCACACAGGAGAAGGGGCTGCGACCGCGCCGAGGCAGGGGGTTAATCCGGACTACTGAGGGGCACACGGGGCTCGCTGCGCTGCCCCCCGCCCCGGCCAGCCCC
>NW_017728924.1:3077077-3085053 GCF_001723895.1 Crocodylus porosus | reverse complement strand
CAGCCAGCAAGGAACCAGAGCGGGGAGACGTGACCCCGCAAGCGTCCCTTTCAGCAGGCGTCGTGTGCTCTGCAAGGCCCGGTGTGCATGTTGGGGGCCTGACGTCGTGCCGGGACAGGATCTTGCTTCTACGTCAGCTCGACTTCACAGAGGCTTTCCGGGGCGGGGAGAACTGCGCTGCCATGGCTAAACAGCAAGCTCTTTTCAAATGTAGTTGGGGGGGGGTTTGTCTAAGTCCTCTCAGATATTTGGGCCTTGAGAATCGCTCTGCTTTGCTGGGTTGCAGGGTACTCCAAGTCTGAAGTAATTTGAGCAAGGGGGTCCCAAGATACAGTACTCCTAGATAGCCACAGTACTGGGATAAAAATCCATCCCTCTGCACGCTACAGATTCCTTGTTCTCCTCTCAGGCAGCATAAAAGAAGCAGAAATAGTTTGCAAATACTTCTTGCAAGACGGCGTAGAGCTAACTTAGCATTTCTTGTGCCTCCCTCCCCATGGACCTGGCGCAGGCGGCATGTCAAGGCAGCAGGAGAATTAGCTGGAACATATTTACTACACCTGTCTCTGGCCTGTGCACGGACCCTCGTGTAAACCAGAGCAGCCTAAAGGGTGCCCTAGCTGGGCCCGGGACAGAGTCGGGGCATCTCGGTTCCCTGAAAACTTCCTGGCCGGACGCCACAGAGAGCCCGGCCTGCAAGCAATTTGTACACTCACAAGTTTTGTAATAATTTGGTCGTGCCTGATGGTGATGTGTTTGATGGTTAGATTCTTTTTCTATATCACCTCACCAGTCTCCACCTGTCCCGGTAACTGTAGTCTATGCTATTTATAAGTTTTGTGTATGTTTAAGTATGCTGCCATAGATGCCGCAAAGGTTGTTTTGGGCTTGGTCACAGCATCTTTCAAGAGTGTATTTCTTATGTAGCTATACACACTCACCAGCAATAAATGAATAATGATTTCAAGGGTCCAAAAGAGTTTCCTTTGAGGATGCTGCATAACTAGAGCTGCTGGGAGTCAATGAAGGATGAAATTAAGTGAATCATCTCTTACCGTATGTTGAAAACGAGATCCCAGACCACTACCTAACAGTCTCGCCTTGCATCAAAACCAAAAACAACCTACACGTTTTAAAACGATGGGCAGAATCAGAAAGCTGGAGATGAAAAGAACCACTGGTGGAATGAGACGGGAATTTGGCTTGGACCTAGAAATATGTCAAATCAGACTAGACAGCAAGATTATTTAGGAGGTGGAATGAAAGATATTCCTTCCACATGTGCCTATTCCTGCAGCTGTTTTTTCTTTTCTTTTTTTCCTTGTTTTTCTTCGCACTTTCTTCTCCATGGTAATCTCTGGGCTTGTCTACATGTAGTTGCACCCACTTAACTACACGATTTTTTTAACCCAACCTAACTGTCCTAGTGCAAAAGGCAGGGTGACTGTGCTTATTCTGGTTTAATTTAAATGGGTTCAAGCTAAATAGAAAGAAGTCTCTTCCAAATGCAGTGAGAATTGCTGCAAAGTGAGTTGCACAGGCTTAACAAAACTGGTGCAAGTTTATGCAGAGACAACTCTCTCCTCTACATTTTGGGGGATTTCCCTACACTTACCTATCCTCTCTCTATCAGGAACACAAATACTGAACTGACAAATATATAACTGCCCCCATGCCTCAATGTAAGTTGTTACGGTTCTTGTACTACAAGAGAGACCACAGAAATAATTTGACTTCTTTTAAGGTGTAATGCTTCTGACATTGCTGTGACTGCATTAAGATATGGAAATCAGTTGTCAAAAAATGTAAGTAAGTGTTGCAGTGTGGTAAAGAGTGCAGGTGGTAGCCCATTAACTTGTATGGTATTGCTGTTTCAGTGCACCGACTGAGTCGTCAGTACAGTAGCAATGTTACTGTCTAGAACTGAGAGTAGGCTCAGTCTTCTTTCACACTTACTTTCCAGATTTAAGAAAACCTTCTTGGAACTCTAGGTAAATCGCAAGGAGTTATTTTATAGGAAGTGCAGGAATTGGATCAGCTCTTACTCTGCCATCAGTGTACACATTAGAGATATTAGGACTGAAAAGCAGGCATAGATTTAACTCTCCTTCTCCCTACACCCCAACCAAGCCTTCCTGAAGGCTCTCCTACTGAGAACCGCAGGCACGTGTTACCTCCGAGAAAAAGAGCCCATGCTTGGAGCTCCTGTCTGGAACTTAGGTGTTTATAGACGTGCTCTGGGAGGTGGGGTGCTTTAATTAGCGCAGCTCCGAGAGCCATGCTAATTGAAAGTGCCCAGAGCATCATGTGTATCAGCAACCCGGCACTGAAAAATGGCAGCCAAGTGCTTTGAACTAAAGCTCATTGAATGAGCCTTAACTTAAAGTGCCCTGCTGCCATTTTTCAGCACAGGGATGCTGATGCGTGCAATGCTGGCGTGTGGTAATTACAACACTCCAGCAGACTCAGTTAATCAAGTCTGCTCTGATGCGCTGTAATTACAGTGTGCTGGATCAGCCTCCCTTCATGTGTATAGGAGCCCTAGTGTCTACCCTGGAGTTGCTGACCTAGGTCAATAATTGATTGCACTTTCTTTCTGTGATAACATGACAGCTTTCCTGTGATTGGCAAAGACCCTGGTTGGCAGGACCAAATGGAAGCTGTGGACCTGACAGTCTGACTGACAGCTGTGCTAGGAAAAACTGGTTGAAAAAACAGGTTGAGTAGCAAATTCCACCTGGATGTTGCTGAAAAGGGAAATTCAATAGCATATTGCCAGGCTGCTACAGCTGACAGGTCCTTCCCCTACATCTCTGACACATTCTCCACTATAGCGTAATGGGCTCCATCTGTAGTCTTCTCATGCTGCAGATGTTCTGATGAATCCGTTCCCATACTGACAGGAGCCTGATAGTCATCAGTGTTTCATCATCTTCCTTTTGGAGAGATCTCTCATTCTAGCATCTCTTACCATGCCCTTTTCCTTTGTGAACATGTGACCCATCATTTGCTATCAAGTTCACCTGAGTTTGTCCAGGAGGGAGCCAGTTAGAAAGAATGAGAGGAGAGCTGCAAAATAAAGAGGGGGCCAGCACAAGGACAATCCACCACTGAGAACATCCAAAGAGGGGCTAAGTGTGGTTGTCTGGTGTTAGATCTCTATGGGGATGAATTTTGCCCACTACCAACGGTACAACTTGACATCGGGTAGAGGCCTCTACAGTAGATCTCAGCTACTGGGGTATTCCAGTGCTGAAAAGGATTGTGTTTTCTTACCTCATATATCAGCGGCAGGCAATTATTTTGGGTGGAGGGCCACTTACTAAGTTTGGCAAGGCATTGAGGGCTGCATGACGGGCAGCCAGGGGCAGATAAATATTACCTTCCTAAATTTTTTAGGGGCCCCATGGGCCGGATAGAATGGCCTGGTGGTCTGGCCCACAGGCTGCATTTTGCCCTCCCCTGTCATATAGGCACTAGTGACTTGGAGAAAGTAAGATGTAGCTTCTGCCTCATCCCTTTATGCTTTTTATTAGGAAGTTAAGTAACACCTCTCATGTGGCTTACTCAGAAGTTGTACCTACGCTAAGAGAAATGACTACTGGATAGAGAGGCTAGATTCTTGTGTGCCTGTCTGACATTTGGGGGTGGCAGGGACTGTTAAGGCATTAACAAAACATTCAGGTGGTATACCATAAATACCTACCAGTTTCCCTGTGAGCTAGGACACAACTGGCCCCCTGAAGCTAGTGTTTTCAGGAGGATCAACTAAGCTTACTGCCCAACTGATGCCTCCTGGAGCTGGAGCTGAAACCACAGCGGTGATGATCAATCCTGAAAACTGGGCCAAAGGAAATGTAAGGTGCACACATCTCAGTTGAAACTTCTGAAAATGCTGACTCTTGGGCTTTGGGACTGAAATGTGTATGGCAGACAAGCTGAGGAAGGAAGCTGTTATAGGGATTGTTTCTTGAGGAAATAAACCAGCAGAATGAACAATGCCCCTTTCAGAGTCCTTTAGTAAGATCCTTTGCTTCTAGTTTGGTTGTTAATAAGCAAGGAGGATGCATTGCTGGACATAATTATTATAAAGGAATGGTTAGGGACCTTGAGGACCAGCTTGGAGGCACAGACCATAAAACACTTGTGTTTTCTTTAGTTACTAGCTAAAAAGATCATATGTAATGGGGAATTTAGGTGGAGCCTGTTTTGTTTAGAAGTACGGAGGGCTCTCTGAAGAGCTAATTACTATGCTATTCCAAAAGCAAACCAAATAAGCAGTATACTAGAGTACATTAAAGCTGGTTCTGTTTCAAACTTGCTGGAGCTATAGCTTTTGTAAAACAAGCACGGGCATTTAAAAAAGAAAAAAGCTATTTTGACTTGCAAGAAAAATGAAACGAGCTGATATTCTCAGGGGTTGAGCAGTTTGCCGGACTAGTGCAGGGAAAGAATTCTGCTATGACAGCGTTATCAAGTTTTGTGGCAGTGGCTTTCAACCCGGGGTCCACCACAGACTATGTCTACGGTGGCTGCAAAAATGACTACCATCTATCAAAAGTATGTGAATATCCATTCTTACCATTCAAGGGGGTCTGCACTTCCATTTGAAATTTCCAAAGTGGTCTGCAAGTGGAAAAAGGTTGAAAACCACTGGTCTATAGCATGATTCTGTGTACTGCGTATTCTGTGTAAGCACATTGCTGTGAATAACTGATGCTGAGATTATTCCAGTGGTAAGAAATGAGGAACAAATGTAACTGTTTCTGCCATGCCTTTTGGGGCACCTAGTTTTATTCCTAACCTGTACGTTATCAATTTTCTAAATGTTTTGTACCATTTTCCTAAATATGGTACATCCTAAGAGGGCTGAAACTTCCTCTCTAAATAAACTGTACGGCGAGTTTGAAGAGAAGTGGCCCTGAATTGCACAACTAGTACATACGTGGCAGATAACCTAAGGTACTAGGAACCTTGGCAGCATTTGCTGATCCTTACTAATCCAAGGATCAGCTATCCTTATATCACTTTCCTAGTATATTGGGCAAAAAAATTGGGCAATAGCTGTCCTCCATCTAATTTAATTGCCTTTTCTGTTTTCCCTGAACAAAACATTGTAAACAATGCAAGGAAGGTCTTGCACTCCATTTCAGTATGTTACTTTTGTTCCTGGGATGCCATGCTCACCTCCCTGCAGCTAACTAGTGTCCTAATTTAAATTGGGTCGGGCCTCTTCTATATCATCCAACTTCACTGATGCCATTCTAAGTCTGAGAGTGTCCTGGTTAGGATCCAGTGGTTTGACCCAATGGTTGTCTCAATGCTCTCACGCTCCAGATCAATAAAAACAGAGTTTCCCACAGTGGATGGCAGGTGGTAGCAAAATCTCTATCTTGCAAGGATGGAACAAGTTCTGTTTGGCACCTTATTGCTTAGGCAGATCAGAAATGCTAATAGAAGCCTAGTGGCCTTTAGAGGGACAAAACTCCTTCCTGCCATTGAGGAAAAACTACACTAAACCAATCAAACAAACCGCTCTCAGTCTCCTGTTGGTTACTGGGCATTTAAAACGTAAGTAAAGGTCAGGACATTGGCATCAGTGGGAAAGAGTTGTTGATATATGGAAAGATTTGATTCTGGCAGCTCCATGAACACTATTAGCAACTATCACTTGTACCAAATTCTTCCGTAGGGTATATTGTGGCTGGGTTCCACGCTTCACTCTGACTCCTCAGTTCTTGCACATTGTGCACTGTTTACTTGTGCAACCCCAGTTTTAAGGAATTGGAACTGGTATTGTACGTCTCCCTGGGCCCCATCCTGAAGCCTGCACTTCGTCCAGACTCGCATGGAACTCAAAACTGAATGAAGACATGCAAGATTGCTAAGCATCCTGGAGAATTCACCCTTGGCAATACCACTGGCATTGTTCCTTCATGTATAAAAGGGAAACTGTGTATACAGATGTCCCAACCCCCTTAGAAAAAAGGAATACAGGTGAATGTGGGCTTTCTTAAGTAACTAATATACAGATGAATTATTCACCTTTCAATCGGGCAATTTTAAAGAAAAGAAATAAATGTATATGCAGATGATTAAACAGCCAGAAAAGACCGCTTCTGCTAGGTTAAATGCTAGTAACAGCATACAAAAAATTACTCGCATCAGTGGACCAGCTGAGGAACTGCTGCAATGGGTTGTAATAAAATGAGCCATCCTCTAGTCTGGATTATTCTAGCCATCCAAGAGAATAAACCTGGACTTGTAGTGCGTGGTATGCATGCTGTTGCCTCTCCAGTACCAGTGATTTGAGGGGCATGAACTGCTGTTTTGTACTGTTTCATAAGCAAATTCCAGTTTGTAGTTGCTAAATCATGTTTCAAAGCTCTCTGAAACCCTCCGTGAAATCTAGTGCATTCCCTGGATGTAGAGACCAGGCTGAAGGCAGGGCAGGTCTGCTCTTCATAGGCTAGCTAAATCAGAGATGCATTTAGTTAGTTTTTAAAGGGCAAATCTACCCAGGCTTCTGCATGACTTCAGACAAACTACCTCTCTTGGCTCACAGAGAAGAGGCCGACATTGTTCTCGCAGCCTGTCTCGTGCGGGAAGATATGTTTGTTCACAACACCATCTAGTGATAACTTTGTGCAATTTTTGCTAGAAAAGAACCCCTCTCAGCCCTTTCCCTACCTTTTTTCTTCCCTTGTTTCTATGAGTAAAATAAATTGCCTAAATATAAAACCCTTTCGGAGGAGTGTTATGAAGCGATTAACATTCGGGCAGAGCACTTGCAGGACTCACAAAAGGGCTGAGCCGGCTCGCCCAGGGCTGTACTGATTGTGCAGTACGTACCATGACTGTGAGCGTCTTAACTGCCAGTACAACGCGAGACCTGCCTTTGCGTGTTGTACTGCCGGCTGAGAGAGGCAGGGGCCAAGAGATGTGGAGGCGGCAGTGGCTGAGGGCTCTTCTTCCAGGGCAAGAGAGGAAAGTAAAAACCCGTGAGAGAGAGAAATAAAGAAGCCAGCAGTGAAAAGACTGGGACAGGATCAGGTTTCCAAGGTGCAACTACTGCATCTGCCCAGCTTGCCTAGGGGGCTGAGGGGCAGCGAGTACTCCAGCCCTGGGCTTGGACCACAGCTGCTCGTGGCAATCTCTGAGGATGCTGCCGCAGGCGGGGATCGGGGCAGAGCAGGGGAACACCAGGGTGGCGCCCTAGTTGCACCCAGGGATAACCACTTTCCTGGCATGGGGCAGTACCCGGAGAGGTACTGTAGTTTTATGCCCACTTTATGGAGATGAGAGACTCCCGTGGCTGTACGGCTGAGGGTAAGCAAAACGTGGGGGCCGAGGCTTGGGCCTTCACGTAAGATGCCTGCCAAAGGATTTGGAAACATCTGAAGCCCCAGGCGGGGCAGAGGATGTTGCCAGTTGTTGGGCCGCTTATAGTTCTTGACTGACTCCCAGATTTGGAGTGGATTTGGCTTGGAACATGAAACATTTTCACCAAAAAAAATGGGGGGGGCACCGATGCACTTGCAGCCCCTTTGATTCCAGCTCACCCAAAGTGCACAACCACCTGCCTGGCGGCAGCAGCTCATCAAAAAGCAGCTCCCAAAGACACTCTCGGGGGAACAGACTTCCGCCTTCAGCTTCCTCCGTGCAAAAATGAAGTTGCTTTTTCTACCTCTGGGGACCTGTTACCATCTTGAATTTTTCCTGAGCCTAAGGAAGGGCTTGTGAGCCCGAAAGCTTGCAGGAAAAGGTCCTTTTTTTTTTTTTCTTCCACGTCTTAGTCGGCCTAAGAAAAGGCGCCGTTGCTGAACCTCTTTAATCTTAAATTTCATTGCAGAACAACAAGGAAGATCTCGCTCTTTCTGGAGGCTTCCCCTCCCTGCCTGCCATCCGACCCCCGGGAGGCGACGATCGGCGTGGCTCTGCGGCCCCGCGCGTGCCGCCCGCGCCTTCCCGCCGCC
>NW_017728924.1:3049702-3076874 GCF_001723895.1 Crocodylus porosus | reverse complement strand
GCCGCGGGGCGCCGGCCGAGCCGGCGGCGCCAGGCTTTGAAGCCCGGGAGTCGGGGGGATGGGCTATAGCCATGCTTGAGCTTAGCCCGCTTTTGTTGTGCCGATTTTAAACCGCGCGTGGACGGGGGGGGGGCGTGTTTTTTTCCCTTTTTGAAAAGTTATGCCGCTTGGGAAGCGGCGGGCTGGCGTGTTGCGGCGTGGGGCTGGGTTGACAGGCCGCGGACTGCTCTGGCTGGTAGGGCAAGTGCTGGGGGCCCGCCAGGACAGCACTGGGGGCTTCGTGAGGCAGCCTCGTGGGTCGTGTTATCTTTGACACCCCAGCTCTAAAGCCGATCGGCCTTTCATTTGGTGCCTCGAAGAAGCTCTTAATGCGTGGATACAACACCTGATATCCCAGTTTTCTCTTACTTCTCAAGGGGTACAAACATTCTGCGTGCTTGGCAAATAGGTTAATGATTGATGAAGTTTAGCAAGAGCCCGTCTTGATAAGACAACTCTGCCCCACTGGGAATTGCATGTTTGGTCACTTGGGTTCATCCTGCCATTGCAAAAAGGGGGGGGGAAGATGCATAAAATTTACCAGATACTTGCTTCCTAGCTAATCATTTTCCTTGGAAGAAGGGTCAGCTGAAGTGTCTGCAGCCACAGTCAGCTATCTTTCAAGTCCTTTCATTAGTTAACTCTCTCTGGGCCTAAGCTTTTCTAAGAGAAGGATGCCATTGCTTTCTGCTGCTTCTCAGACTTTGATATCCATCCTCCATTCATTTCCTTACACAACTGGTTCCTACACATGATCACTACAGGTGCCATCTTAGCTTTATATTTCTCAAGCACGCTTGCTCCAGGAAAGCCAAATCCCTTTCTTGTTTCTGCTGTTCTCTCCCATGCGTGCTGCATTCTCCACATGCCATAACTTGTTCATTCTTCCAGTTTGGTTTCCTCCCTTTTTATTCCGTATACATACTGGTAGTTTCTGAATGCCTTACTTAGAAAAATATCCGAGTCATTATTATCAAAACAGAATCCATCCTAAAATATTTCTGGAGTTTGGGTGACTTTTACCTAAGCTTTGGAGCAAGGGATCCAAGTGTCATTTTTTTTTTTTTTTTTAGTTTTCTGTATTTGATCATCAAAGAGACAGAAATGTATATCAGCTATCTAACAGTGACAGTGATATTTTTCTCTTAAAGAGGGCCCGTATGGGATTTTTGCCGGAAGGGATGCATCCAGAGGCCTAGCCACCTTCTGTCTAGATAAAGAAGCTCTCAAAGATGAATATGATGACCTGTCTGACCTTGATGCCACACAGCAAGAAACCTTGAAAGACTGGGAATCACAGTTCACTTGTAAGCAACTTTAAACCCGTTTTCATTGATGGGGCCTAACTAGTATATAATAACAGAGGTAATTAAAAGGGGCATTGCCTATTTAAAATTAAGATGTGCATTTGAAAATATTGTGCTGTGTGTGGTTGTAATTCCTAAGGGGAAGGTAATGAAAGTGAGAAGATGAGAAGAACCAGTTTCAAGTTCTCGTATTTGTGAGGGGTTTTCCTAAGGCAACAGGCGAGACAAAAATGTTCTTTATAGTCGGTCACACTTGCTAATATTAAACTGTTAAAAACTGGCAAGGGATGAAACTGCTTTTATATCTTCAGTTAATCTGACTGAAAGTGCATTGTGTTTCTTCTGATGCAGTTTAGTTTAGCTGACATTGCTGGTAGGTCCTTGAACTTTCTCAAAGATTAATTTTAATGCCATGAATCTTACTTCTAAGCTGAGTATTTTCCGCTCCTTCCTCACTCCCTGTTGCTCTTTTGAACTTTGGTCTATAAATGTTCTAATAAGGTAAGAAGCAAAATACTGAAAAGAGTTTAAATGATTTTTGAAAATGCAGCTTAGACTCCTATGTCACTTCTGAAAACCTGATTACTGAAAGAAACGATGATGGCATTTTTGTGAATGACAGCCCCAGAACAAGCAGGGATGGACTGCTGTCTGTCTGCCCATCCGTGTCCCTACACACAAAAGTCCTTTTTCGTGCCTTTTCCAGATCATGGTATATTTAACTCCCCAGAAACAACTAATTTAAAACAAACCACTATTACTCCTTTTTTATTTTGCAACTCATTATGTTAAAGGCTTAAATAAGGCAAGTTTTTTGGTTTATGCTTCTATTGTTGTTGTTCTCTTCCCTCCCCCTCCCCCAAAAAAATGTAACTTGAACCCTTTTGTAGTTTGGAGGTTGCTCAGGTAGCCTCGTATGCCCAAGCAGATAATTATCGTATTACATTCTCCCACACCTAATACCTTTACTGATGAAGAATAATAACAGCCCTACATTTCACATGAGCTTTTAAACCAGATCATTAAAGGGATCATATTTCACCTGCATAAAACAGAAAGTGTAAATATTGGTTATTTGTCTGCCTGAAAAGCTCTTTATGTGCATGATGGCAATTCTGTGTATATTCTGAGTTCTTACTGCTGTCTTGGCAGCACTTGATGATAATAAAACAAGAACACTGGGCTAACCTTTTAAGTATAGCACTAGAAATGGGACACCTTATTATGCTGCTTTAATGTTTGCAAGTGCAACATATGACCCTTAATTCCTTAGGATTACCTATGTTTGCATACCCCTGAGTGACTTGTCAGAAACCATAGTTGTGAAAGGTCAGACACGTTTATTCCCAGAATGGTCTTCATACTCGGAAATTATGCAAATCCCATGTTAAGCAGTCATCCTGGAGTTGGGAGCTCATACCGTGACCGCACTGGAGTCATTGCCTCTTTCATATACACCTACATATACAGGATGAACTTTCTCCAACATGAAAATCTTTGTTATACCTCACAGCCGGGTTACAAAAGGAATATACACAAAGCAAATGACCTAGGCTGTTTTCGTTTTCTCTTTTTATAGTTAAGTATCCCTGCGTTGGCAAGCTACTGAAGGAAGGAGAAGAACCCACTGTGTACTCGGATGAAGAAGAAACAACAGATGCAAAAGAAGAAAAAAAGAAAGACTAGAGAATGCAGTGAGGAACAATTCATTTTTGTATCTTAAAGGACCATTTGTAACATTCCAGTTCTGTTTTATGAGTTGCAGTCTCAGCAATACACAGATGAGGTACAGACTTGCAATGAATTCATTTTCTTTGGAAACACTTTCTTATCTAAATTAACTGGTAACCCAGAAACTGCTTCCACAAAATCTGTATAATAAGAACATGCTTTATACTCCAAAAGCACCTGAGCAAAATTGAGCTGCAACTTTTAACTAGAAAGTTGGTGCTGTTTTTATTTCTAACACTGTTAGTACCAAGTAGGTAAAAATCCAGGCACTTTTTGTTTAATGTCCAGGGCTTCAAGCCTACAAACACAAAAGCAGTTGTGCTTGATTTAACATTTGTAGGATCTGAACCATAGTAGAATTTCTTTAAAGCAGGAATCATGTATTTTGGTTTCCAGTAATGCATCATATATGTCTATGATGCTATATAAATAATAAGTTTAATGGTGATGTTGAGTTGATATTGTTCTTGCCTATTAATTTTAATGTCAGATAAGACTGACATTTTAGAGAAACACACGTGCCCTTGAGTGAAGCTGACTAGCTTAAAATCCGGGACTAAACCACTTGGCAAAAAACTTGCCACAGCCACATATCTGGATTAATGTTTTCTTTTGTTTTTACTTTTAAAACACATCTGAAGTGTTACAAAGGTTTAGGTATCGGTTAGCAAATGGACACCCAGAAAGGGTAAACCTCAGAGCATGACTACTATTCATTCACCTTTCATTAGCAAAACTCTTCATGGACTGAATCCAACAGTCCATCCAAAAGATGTGAAATGGAGGCCGTGGGGGAAAAGCCAACTGCTGCTGACTCTTACACCTTCTGTAAACCGCAGAAGACTTGCTGGCCTAGCTCTATCAGCATCCCTCATACCGCAGATGCAGATTTCACTAGTGAGAGAGCACGTCTCCTAGTATTGCTTGTATCAGTTTCCCAAACAAAATGAGCTATACCGACACAATCAACTTCTTGCTTGTGTAAGCATGTCTGCTCTTGGGCTTTGTTACCCCCTAACAAATAGGGTAACAAAATATAAACTAAGTGAAATCACACTGCATCTGGCAAAGGGTGCTAGTGTAACCCGAGTCTTTGAAATACTTTTAGCTTGTTGCTTCATCTCATAGCTCACGTGCATGCCTGATTAACAGGATTCTTTGTATCAAGTAACTAATTCACATACAAACAAGAGACCTAGAGGATGGCTTTGTCCCATGAGAAAGATCAGTATTGCTGTTAGGCCTAACTAACTATCGGAGACATTTCTGAGGAATTTTAAGGAGTAAATGGCCCACTTGTTTCTGCTTGAAATGCCACCTTCCCCAAAATAATTTGGCTTGGATAGTGTGCAAATAGGCAACATAATTCTTTTTCTCTAGTTTGTTTCTTTCAGCTGCTGTTCTTGGGTATCATTAAGCCAGCACGGGTCCCCCCCCTTTTTTTTAAAATTCTTTCCCTTAGTCAAACAGCCCCTGTGTTCATTGGCCTGTGGGGTTTATTCTGGGCAGTCTTGTTTGTTAAACTTCAGTCTGAAGATTTTTTTTTTTTTTTTTTTTTTTTTTAAAGGGTGTGAGTTTGTAGTAAGCCAGCTCTGCAGAACGCTAATTACCCTTTACCTGCAGCTTATGTCTCATGTACACATAACCTTTTACTGTTGTAATAATGACAAGCTAATAAAGAGTGGGCAAGGTTTGGTACGTAGAGTTACTAAAAGTTTTTAAAGCTATAGTAGAATCATTTTAAAAAGTACGTAGTTGGTCTGGTGGCTTAAGCCAAGATGTCAGGAGGTTTTTTCCTGTGGGGGCAAAACTAAGTCACTTAAACTCTTTGTGCATCATTGTCCTCATTGCTACAGGGGCATTATGCCTGAGTGTATTCACACAGAGGTGGAAGATGCTACAGAAAGGCAACGTGTTACCTGCTTTCATTTTGGCTTTTTCTGAGCAGCCTGACAAAATTTCCTTTCAGTACTCTGTAACAGCTACTACATGGTTTTGTATGAAAACTAACTCAACAGGAGTTCTTGCTCTGTTGATGACGGTATTTGATAACTTCAGGCAGAGGAACAGGAAACTCCTACAAATGTACCCCTAACAAAAGGGGAATATTATATAAACAGAGCAAAAAAGGTGAATGCATTCCATGAGGTGGCAGCAGCTTCCATCGTACGTACACAGAAGGGAAAAGTGCCTGAGGTAGTAAGAACTGATGACTTCCTTTGATTCTTATATTGAAAAATACTGTTGTGTCTTGGTAAAATATGGCCTTAAAACATAGCATAGTTGTTTGGACAGGTGATTTTCATAAAGTATTACTGTATGAACTACCTAATGAGGGTCTAGACATATATAACCTAGTTGTAAGCTTTGTGTTGCTATTTTTAAAGGCATTTGTATTCTTTAAAGGCAAACTACTTCTAATGGTTTTACCTCAAATAAGAAAAGTGCTTTTTACTTATTAAAGGTAGAAAATAAAGTAGTCTTACCTAGTGGTGGTGTATATCTATTTTATCCAAAGGAACTGTCTTGAATGTTAAGTGTACAGATGTATCATCTTTACTCTGTCCTGCTTAGTGCAAAACCTACACTTTGGAAAATATAAAACTTCATTAGTCTGAGTCACACCTGGGACCCAAGATTAACTTCAACTGAATGCTAAATATAAAACATGAATGTGAGTACTCTTACAGCACTGCTATAAAATCTGTTTTGCTGTTGCAGACTTACACCCTTCAGTAGAGAACAGTCTTCTTACCAAAGGTCTCATGTGCTTTAAGCTATTACTGAGGGAACAGCGAAACATTGCTTTATATACCTGGCTTCTGGGTACAGGTTAGAACAAAAACAAAAGCCTATTTTCAAACACGACACAGCCCATCCATGGCCACTGTAGTCTTGGAAATACTAAAACTTCTCTGATAATCTCCAAAGAATCTTCATGCTCATGGAGGGGCTCCTCTGTATAGAAGAGGAGTGGTAAAAGAACTCAACCCAAATAGCAGTACCCAAAATAAATATTTCAGAACAGGATATCTGGGATTTGTGAACAGGCACTACTCTTTGGTCAAATCCTGTGACTGAAAGTAAACAGCTTTGAGGGAATACTCCCAAGGTAAAAAATAAACTCTAAATTGCACGTATGAGTCTTTTGTGAACTGCGGGTAAACATTCTGACGCTGTGGACCTGGCAAAAGAATTATAAAGCTCTGTTTTGTTGTACACAACTATTTTATACCATCCTGGTGTGCATGATATCCAGTCAATAGGGCATAGGACTGGATGTGGGACCTTGAGTTCTTGCTTCTCATCAGGTTAAAGTGAGACACTTAACTTCTGTGCCTCAATTTCCAATCTTGCTTACATGGAGTTTATATACTGTGAACTGCTTTGAGGAATTTATCTAAATGTACTATGTCTACTGTAAAAGAAGGTAACAAGAGGAAGACGACTTTTGAAGAAGTTGAATAATGGGTACAATGTATCTGGAAGACTGGCAGAAAGCAGAGACAAAATTTAAGGTTGAATGTGGATAACATTATGGGAGAGGTAAAGTATTCTCAAAGCCAAAACTTGCTGGAGGAACGGTTGAGATTTTTTTCTCTTTAGTTTGGATGGTTGCTTCAGAAAAGGCAGGTTCTCTCTCTATATGCAGCACTTGGAGAAATGTAGATAGAAATTCTGTTTGTCCATTATTGTTTGCTCATTGCAGCTTGATCCTCTCTCCAACAATCACAAGCTGAAATGACTAAGCATTTAGAAACAAACCAGGCAGTTCATACTCTGTTAATATGAAATCAGTTAACATGCAGAAGAAGCAGCGGTAGGGCCTTACCTCCAGCCTACATAGTGTGAAAAAACTGAAATTGGGAAGTTGCTTGTGCCTGTATAATGTAAACCCAGCTGCTAGAATACCAGAAAAGAATCTAACTAGAATCTCGTCGCCAGCCACCCCGATTCACTCTCAGCTGCTCTGTAAAGTTCATAAACCTCTAGAGACTTGACTCTATCCTCTGTTTAATTATCTTAACTAGTTGTTACTTTTAAGGTCTTTCAATTATAAATGAATATAGGCTTCAGTAATGAAGGATCTCAGTAAATGTTACACAAGCAGTCACAAAAACAAAGTTGGGACTACAAAGTGCACGCACTATGCCTGGAGACTTTAGATAGGAGCAGGGAAAAGCCTTATAGAACAAAGAGAATTTATATTTGAACTCTTATTTACCTGGTCTTCCAGTATCCTGTGTATTCAGTTCTTAACCTGCTTATTCATACGTTTTGGTACACTGAATAAGTCATCTTGACACTACTGCTTCATGCTCTAGTCCATTTGAGTTTTATAAAATGTCCAAGACTGCTCTCAGAAGGGAGGATGTGATCAAGTTGCCTAGAAAAATTTAGAAGTGTAATAATAATTGATTAAATTCTAGTAATTTTTTCTCCCATTTTTTTAAACTACTTGTCATCACACCGCTGTAAAACAGTTAGTAGAAATCTCTCCTCAGGTAGATGTGATAGGAGATGAAAACAACATTGTTTTTACAAATTTCTTGGTTATAGAAATGAATTATTTAAAAAAGGGCTGTTGACTTGCTATACAAAACTATGCCAGAAATGTAAGTGCAAATATTTCAGCAAAATTAAATCATTCTTGCAGAATACAAGTTCCTTCTCTACTTTTCACTTCTGTGCTCTGGATGCCAGCTCCTGAAGCAGCTATTTGGGGCAACAGCTGGGAGTGGGGCACTCAGATGCAAGGACTTCACAGGCATAACTGAAACAGCTGGAGAAATGCTATCACTGCTTTGCCCCAGCTACAGGTAGAGGTACCTGGCAGAGCTACAACTGTCATTTCTGTTCTTTATTTAGGTCTCTTAAATAATATAAAGAGGAGGGAGGTAAGACAAGGTTATTTAAAAATTAAGCTATTTTGCATGGGTTTTTGGTCCGCAGTTAACTCTGCATACTCACCCAAATGTCTTTGATGTACAACTGGCTTATTCCATTCCATTTCCAAACAAAAGGCGTGATCACCCACAGTTCTCACTAGCCAGGTACTCTAAAAATGGGCAGCCTGAACCTATTGTAGGAGCTAGCGAACTCCTCTTAAGGCAGCTATTTTAAAGAGACTCACTAATGTGTCTAACCATTGCTCTCCTTGTTCTCCATGTGTATAAAACTTTGCAGAAGCAGGGTCTCCACTGTTACACAAGCTATGCAGCTGCTCAACCCTTCCTCAAATTTTGGTCAGCACTCCAAAAATGAACTTTAAGGATCAGATGCTAACAGCAGTACACACCTTCCACAGATTGCACATATATCTTACTGCTTGTCAGGGCAAGGTCTATCCTTTTGTACTGTGTTTGTACAAGGGCTAACAAATTGTAACACCAAGGAATTTGCCCTACATACAATCATCAAATTACAAAATGTTTCTGTAACACCCATCTGTTGATCAGCTACCTGAATATTATCTTCCACAGTTTAATACATTAATATTTAAAACACATAAAATAAATACATTTTATTATTTAACTTTCATAATTGAGACACAACAGCTTATTCTTCAGCAGTACCAATATACAGATTTAACCAGAAAAACATCTACAAATTTAAGTTTAAAAGCAAATTCTTAGAAATTTCTTTCAAGATATTCTCAAAATGGAATTTAAACAAATGCTGACCCATGATATGAAATTTAAGTTGTTTATACCAAATGGTCCAAAATACAGAATTAGAGAGGCTCAGCTAATGTGTGTGTGGGGGAAAAGGTAGAGAAACAGGTGATCTGAAAGCAAGCAAGAGTAGGTTCTAAACAGTGCAATCTGATATAAAAAGGGCAAAGCTGGAATGTATGTTCTAATAAAGTTAATTTAGATCTTAATATGATGAAGTAAAACAGGTTGGCATTTGTCATTTTAAAGTGCACATATAATATACTATTCACTGTATTAGTGTTGTATCTATTCCAAATTAAGAATTTGATGTTCAGGACTTGCTTTTTCAGTTGAATGAAGGCAGGTGGTGCAACAAGCAATTGCAGGACAAGTATATTTACTTGTTGTTAAATAATACGATGGCATCGTGCAAGATCATTGGAAAGTTATACTTAATAGTTCCAGTTCCCTCACCAGAGTCACTTCTATGTAAATATTACCCTGATGTGCATAAGCATGTGCACATATACCTTTCTAAACGAGGAGGGAGGGCAGTCCTTTTCTGGTCTGAAAATATTGCATAGAGGAAAACAAGTTGTGATATGCCATGACAGTAAACAGAAATATTTACACATGAAATCATTTCTATAGCTGGTAACCATTACAACTGTATAAAACACTAGAAAGCAAAGTCTAAATAGCAACCAGAGACATAACTTTTCCAAAGTACATGGACAATATTCTGATTAAGAAATTATTTTCAGGTAAGTGTTATTCTTAACAGTACTTTGTCTGAATAGCAACCGTTTGTCATTGATGATCCTGAAAAGGCACTCAACGTATGGGCATGTTTTTAACGAGAATAATCTTTATGGTAAAAACCTGCACAGAAATCATCACAGAACTATATAGTGGAAAGCACGATTAACATGAACAATAACTGCAAGTGTTTATTAATATTTATTAGAGCAGAAGTTACAACATGGATGATATGCTATGTATGAAAGCAGCAATATCATATTACTTTAGTATCCTGACATGTAATAAATATTTTTTTCCAAAATGAGAACTTAAATAGTATATTTTCTAAATTAAGTTCCATCTCCCAAGGGGACTTTGTCCAGGAGCAGCTGTGGCTGTCTTCTAAATAGAGACAACTGAACAAACAACAGATATTAATTCAAGCTTCTAGTCTGCAGTTTCACATTTATAACTCCATGCTGAAAAAAAATTATGAAATGTAGCAATGTTAGAAGTCTTTCCTATGAATTACCTGTCAGCTACCTCAAACTAAGCAGTCCTGTTCCTACTTGCTCCTTTAAAAGATTCAAACTTCTGCTGCAAACAACTGCCAGCACGTACTGAAGGTAACTTCTCCTAATGTTAAGCATCCCCTTTTATTTTCAACATCAGTGCCATTTTCAGAATATCCTTATGCAGCATCTGAGGAACATTTAATCTACTGGGACTGTAATGAGACAGACCAGCCCAAGAGCCTGTTAGTTTTCCAAATAATTTCTGAAATTCTAATTGAAAGCAGAGGAGCTGTTCCAGCCCAGAGGCTCAGGCAAGGTTAAAATAGACTAGCCTGCTTGTTTCTCAAATTTGAAAATGAGAAAGATTTCACCCATCTTTTTTTTCCAAAAAAGTCAATATCCCTGACCTGCCACAGCACTTCTAGTCCTACCACTTCAACAATCTGACTGAGGCAGCACTGCACGAGATTTATTACATCTCTACAAGAGTTTTCATGCACAATCTGTTCAGCTCTTATTACAGACACCAGAATTTGGGTGTTTCATATCTCCCTGACATAGTTAAACTTGGAGGTTTCAAGCTATTAAGCTTCAAACCTCTTAGCAACTGGTCCTCATCCACAATACTTGGCCATGACTTTGAGTAACTTTTTGGTCCTTTTAAATATTGCTGGTAAATCTAGAAAGATTCTGTTTTTGTGTGGCTCTTTATACCAGCCAGACTGTCCTACCACTTCTGCATGTAGGAAGACTCTAAGCAACACAGGCTATTCTAGACTGCTTACAATTACTAACCCTTACAGTTCAGTTCTTACAGCTATACAAGAAACTTTCTCCTTCCATGAGTAGCCTTGAGACCAGCTTTCCATTACTTGACGGGCATTCAGCATCCTCTACTGGGTTCTGCTTCACAAACAGTGTCTGGGCAAGGATTTGTCTCAATCATCTCCACAGGAAATGGAGGGAATCCTCTAACAGCTGAATTGGAATCCATCTCTTTTCTCAAAATTAATTTCCTCTCCTCTCCTGTAAATATGGAGAAGAAAAAAAAATTGAAATGAATTTGTCAGGAGAGAAAATGCAGAAATGTACTTCAGTTAGGTGGGAGCTACAGTAGGTTGAATCAGAATTCAAAAAACAGGGAAAATAGTAACCAGAATATTTTTTTACTGCTGGGAAAACAGACAGCCTCCATACAGAACTTCATTCAGCTCAGACATATCGTCCATCCCTCTTTACGCTGCATGCTGTAGTCTCTTCCACTACGCTTTCTACCACAGTAGTAAGCATGGTGAAGTGCACATTTTGTTCTCCCACATGGGATGAGCTGCTCATGTTAAAAACTGGGGATAAAATGTACACTGGTGAATTAAAAAGAGATGCTTTGCCATCCAAGTAAATGGCCAATTCGGCTCTTACATCTCCTGGGAAAACTTTTGCTACCAAGAGAGGAGCGTTTCCTGAGCTAAACTGTCAAAACATTGCATGACATCCTCTTCCCTCTAAACTGCTTCCAAAAAGTAGGATAGATAGCCCTGGTGATTAAGTTCACCTATCAGCGACCATAAACCTCTCCAATTTAAGCATACTCTCAGTCCTATTTTATGTATCTCTACTTACCTGCCTTTTGGTGAGATCCCTGAAGGGCAGAAGCATCAGGAGAGACAGCATCTTTTGAGACTGCTGTCACTGTGTGAAGCGTTTTGAGTTTCATTTTGTGGTGAACTACTTTGTTACATTTCCTCTGTGTCTTTTTTAGAGTTGCCAATTGTCTGCAACCATCTGTTTCAGAAAAGCCATATTCATCAGATAAAATGTTAGTGAGAGGCTTTTTTCTTTTTTTTTTCTTTTTGTGAGCATGTCTCTCTTCCTCCCTGGATCGCCTCTCACTTCTTTGCCCTTCATGTCTTAATTTACTACTGGACCTCTTGCATGATTTTTTAAGCTTACGTCCACTCTGCTTTGTCAAGCCATCAGGTACAGAATTTGAACAGAAGCTACATTTTTTGGATTCACTGTCTTCATCATTCTGAGCTGCATTTTTAACACAGACAAGAATTTTTTTCTCTTCCTTTCCCATGAACGAGCATAATTTGTTACCATCACTGAAAACCTTTTCAGATTTTCTCTCCGTTCTCTTTACTAAGCTACTGAAGTATTCAGAATCACTACTAATCTCTTCCAATAATTCGTTTAATTTGTATGCTGACCCAGATGGCTTGTATGGCAGAGTAACTTTCCTGCTGTTACTGTCTTGTTTGGATTCTTTATTATGACCAAGGCTGGTGCCTCCAAAGGAATTGTTCAGTTCTACACGTGGGAAGTTGCCAGTGTTGAGCGAGTCATTCCACTGTATTTGGAAGTTATTTGTGAACCCTTGAAAACAGGTCTTATGTTTGGACGTTCCCAATGTAGGCTCTGATTTCTGAATGGTGATCTCCCATCTATAACTGTCATCCCCGCTGCAAGTTCTCTCATCCAGATTTTGTACAAAACTCTTCTCAGCGAGATGCTGCCCATACTTGTTCCTCAAGTTGATCTGAAAGCTGTTGCCATTATCCGACACCACCCTTTGCCACCAAGACTTGCTCACAGCAGTTTTTGGCTGTAGGCAGACACGTGCATACCGTGGGGTTTGATAGTAGTTTAATAAATAGTGTATGAATTCATCAGTTTCATAAACCTTTTGCTTTTTGCGGCAGCCTGTATCACACGCTGTTTGTGAGTTCGCTACATTCAAAGCAGGGGAGTTCTCTCTATCAAGAGACTCTATGAGCTTACAGTCTTGAGTAATTGTAATCTGTAAAGAACCACTTTCAGAGAAGCTGTACTTGTCCGCTGTAGTTAATTTACCAGAGCTCAGGGTTAGAGCAGGATCATTTAAGACAGTCCTCACAATATGACAAGATGATGCAGGTAGCTTAGTCTCCCACTCTCTCTCACTAAATGAAGAGCCATCTGTTTGAAATAACCGATACTTAAACTTTTCCCCACGCTTCTGCTCCCCAAAATAATGGAAGTCTTTCTGCTCCTTCTGTGCAGTTCGTAACTCTGTCTCCGGAAAGTGATCTTTCCTTAAGTCTCCAAGGTCCAGTAAAGGCTCCACTTTTTGGCTGGTCAACTGTGCAAAATCCTTCAAACAAAATGGGAAAAAATCATGAGAAAGAGAGTGTTGGTTCAGAGCAAAGAAACAGAACTTGAAAAAATTCTTTGAGCTATATCAGAGCAAACTGAGCTAAATTACAAACCAACTTGTCGTTAACTCAGTGCTGCCACAGTTAAGACAGTGGCACAGATATAACCAAGGGCACAATTTGACCTAATTCAAAACCCAATCAAACCAAACTCTTCAGCCCTCCTGTTGCCTCACAAAGCTGGGCTCTTAATTTAAAATATTTTTCCATTCAATAAAATGACCTGTCTTGTTGGGATATAAGTGATTTGAAACCACTAAAATATATTTTTTTTCCCCAGCTTGATTATAGAATCCCACTAACTTTGGTAATTCTGCTAAGTCTAACTTCTGCATTTTGTAAGTGGAACATTTTATTAAATACAAATAATTAGATACACTGCTCTAAACTACTTTTTTGTGATAGCTTTTGAAGACTGATGTCATGCTTCACTAAAAGTCAAAAGGCAAGTTAGTGTGACTTCTGGCAGGCACTTTTTTTGGGAAGGAGAGGGAAGGACTCCAATAACTTGCAAGAAATATTAAGCATTAGTGTTTTAAAAAAGAAACACTACAAAACATTTGCCAGTGGCCTGTAGCAAGTCCTCCCCTTGGCAAATGATGGAATACAAGTCTTTGTAGCATTTGAGCTTTCATTTAAAAAAAAACCAAAAGCTAGCCCATATAACTACAATCTTTATCCAAATATGAAGCAAAGTAGTGAGTCTGTAGGCAGACTTCTGTAATTCCACACTGCTGAACAGATTTTCTAAAACAGCAGCAGAGTGAAACTGACAAAAAGCATCAGTTTCGCTGCTTGCCCACAGAAGGCTGAACACTGGAGGTGTACCTGACATTATTCAGGTTACTCTGCTGCTTGACTAAGCCGTGACTGGCAGCAGATGCAGTAACTAGAGTTATTCATAGGAGAAGAGGATGCAAAAGTAGTCGAGACCTCCTTTCCTGGAGTGCTGGCTTGGGATTTAGCACAGTAATTACACATCTTTTTCAGCATGGTAATGAGAACCAGGGGTCTGCTTTTAATTTATCAGACACCTATTGGGCAGAGTCCAATATCAGAGATGAAACCACTGAGCAAAGACAAAGAACAGATTTCTGGTTAGAATCACACCACCATTTTCCTTATAAATAGGTGTGAGAAAAGGCTAAATCAGTGTTTCATGAGCTGAGCTATACTGTGAATGTTCAGAGGCAAATGGGAAAGGAGAAGGAAAGGGGAAAGATAAATGAAGAGAAGGAAGAAAAAGAAAAAATGAACAGTTTGACAGTATTTCCTGGACTGCCAGAGAGGTTACAGTGTTTTGATAGTGCAAAGTGCTACCTTATGAATAACACATGCTAGTACTCCCAGAATCCCAAACCATCTTTCTAACCAGCATCTGGCCATCAGGTGTCTGGTAAGTTATTCAAGCTCTAATAAATGTCCTTTAAACTTAGAATGTTCGTTTAAATAGTCTTACTTTTACTCGGTTTAACAGCACTGTAAGCAGCCTTACAGACTCCACTCTTCTCTGAGCTAGTAGATATTTCCTCTCTTCCCATTCAGGCATATTCTCTGGCCACTGCTCTTCTTCAGCTGTTACCTTCTGCTGCTTTCTTGGGCGTTTTTCATCCCGATCTATCTGTCTCTGTTCTCTCCTCTTGAGCTTAGCCTTCCTTTTTCTTTCTCCAACTTTTTTTTCATCATCACGTCTTTTTCTAGGTAATTATTAATATGGGACAATTTAGATGACACTCATTTTACATTTTAATTCCTGGATGCTGGGAGGTAGGATTGTAGCATGCTAACAGCAAGTGGCTCAATGCTGAGAACCCAACAGCTGTTAGCACTAAGAAATCCTCTCTCCTAGAGCAGTATGTGTAAAGTCAATGGCAACCAACATACATCCAATAGATCCACAGATTTAGGACTGGTTTTGACTCTCTCTCCTGAAATGTCTTGTGTTCTTAAATTTTTCATAATACGTTGTCTCTCTACAGTACAGACATTGTTAATATTTTAGTCTCTTCTATATCACAAAGACTGGAATGTTGTTCCTCCTCCCCTGCACCTGCTCTTTTTTATGTTAGAACTGATGACTAAAGTTTATGACCTCTTTGATCCAAACCTACAGTCCTTAGGCAAGCCAAACTCGTCTACAAATTAATAGGGATTTAGCCCATGTTAGAGACTCTACAGAACAGTTCCCATTTTGGAATAGACTTCCAAGGAGGTGGTGCAGTCCCCAACCTTGGAGGTCTTCAAGTGAAAACTGGAGAGACCCCTTGCTGGAATCATTTGATCTCAGCAGCATTCCTCCCCAGAGCAGGGGGGTTGGACTCAATGATCTTTCAAAGTCCCTTCCAGCCCTTAATTTCTATGATTTCCCTAGGAAAGCAAGTTGAAGTCAACATTTTAACAAGATTGTACAAAGTTCTCTATATTCTACTGAAAATAAATTTTCTGCACAATCAATACAGCATCTCACAAAAGTCTAAGAAATCCCAGGAACAAAAAGTGGACATATACACCTATCAAACCTAATTGGCTTAATTAAACTATTCAAATAACAACGGTATTAGATTAGGTTTTGAATTGATCTAGCACAGGGGTCAGCGACATTGTCATGCAGAGTGCCAAAAACACCCACAACTTGAATAGTAAGATGCCGGCGTGTTGGGGTGGATGGCTGATGGAGCCACCAGGGGCCCAATCTTTGTTCTGGCAGCGAAGCCCTTGCCCATTCCCCACCATCTGCCCCAAGGCGTGTATGCCAGGCAAAATGCCTGTGTCCCACACTCTGGCATCTGTGCCAGGGGTTGCCTACCCCTGATCTAACATTACGGTTACCAAACTTAGCATCCTAAATAGCATTTCTATATCAATATGCATGTTCCTGGCTTAATCACTTATGTCAGGCAAGATGGAGCTTATACACTCCTTCTGAAATCTTAGTATATAATTACTTTTTTTCATATACATTTTACCAATGCTGCTCTCCCATAACACCATTGGAAAGGATGTAAAAAATAGATGAAGCATGAATTTGTACATGGGGATTTTCCAGACAATGCTGAACTATGTAGAAGCCTACCGTCCCATGTTCTATGTCAGATACTAGCTTTACTTCATGACAGAGAGGCTGTATAATTTTAATTCTTGGCATTGTAGCCAACAAGAAACCATGATTTCTGGTTTCCCCTCAACCACACATCCAAAATGACAGTAGATTACCCTCTTGGATAAACCTGAAGAGTCTGGTAACATATACATATATATGTGATGCTCTTTCCTACAACACTGCTCCAACAGTAGCAATGTTGTGAGGTCCACTTTGACTAAAACAACACAGCTAAGCATTGCCTTTAGACTTGGACCAATTCATATCTGTAACCTTATGTTCTGATACTGGAAACATGTCCAGAGTATTTTGCCACCTTCTTGGGTTAATTTATAGATTTACTGCAGAAAAGCCTTCTTCAGACTTCAAAAAAGTATTCTTTTAAATGACATTTGATATATCAATAGTGATAAAAAAAACTTAATTCACGGACATGTAAGGAGAGAGATCAAAGGGGAGAACAATACCTTTTCATTGGGAGGTTTAGGCCTCTGGACAATTCAAGACTATACAAACACAATCTCTTTATTTCCCTGCACTAAGTTTATTACCACTCCTTCCCTTTACTAGTGCCTTTCATCTGATTCCTACCTTTTTAAACTAACAAACTTATTTCACTTCCATTACACATGATGAATTAAATACAACATTTAGCACTCAGTGTAAACTCCCCAACCTGCATCTCCTCCATCCTTAACATGATCAGAATGGAATTCATGGTATTTGTCTCTTGGGATTTACCCAAGAAGAAGATGTGGTAATAAATCCAAAGAAGTAGGACACTCACTGAAAATAAGTCTCTCACCTTTCAGCCTCCTCTTCCTCCCTCTCTTTTTCCCTTTCTCTTTCTTGCTCTAGTTCCTGCAGCTTGAGTCTTTCCAGCCTTCTCCTTTTTATAGCTGTTTCACCGAAACGTTTGGTTGTCACCTGTTGCAGAGGAAACAGAATCAAACTCAAAAATCCACGGAGTTCTACGTTTATACACAGATTAAAGAGCCTATTTAAACTTGAAAATGTCCTTCTGCTCTTCATGAGTCTGGAGGACCGGAATATGACTTCCAAAATTCAGAGTAATACCTGCCTTCTAACCTCAAGATGTTACCTGTTACTCACAAGCATCGCCTTACGCCACACTCACATTAGCGTACATACTTTACTACACTTACATTAATGTCTTAAGCTGACAAAATGCCTTTATTCACAACCTGTCAATGTCCACTTTAGGTGATTGGAGACTAAGCATTTTCAGCAGAGATTTCCTAGTTATAGAATTCTCTTCTCCTGAAAAAGTCTGAGCCTAAATTTACCAATTTGCCTAACTTCATGGTAAATGATGGGTTACGGATGGCTGGTGGACTGCTGCAAAAAGGAGAGCTGTATGTTGTCTACTGAGAACCATTTAACTTAACATGATGCTATGTTTTGTCTGTTTTGGATGCTCGGATGTGAGCCCATTAAAAGAAAACATTAAGGCTAAAAGACCAAGAATTTGGAGCATGTTTTATGGGAACAAAAAAACTGCGTGCTTGAGAATCATTTAGAAGCTTTCTAGTCAGCAAAATACTTGCAACTATATCTCAATAACTAAATATGACTTTTAGATGAATACTGCTAATCACTTACAAAAGCATACAGGTTTCCACTTTTCTTTCCCACTGTTACACTGGGTAGACCACTGATCTGTCTTTTAGGACTTGTAATTATGCCCACTTTAAGCAATACAAGGTGCTGTGAAAAGCAAGTGGTACAAAATAACTATTTTTTTAAACAGGGGTGTTGACTTAACTTGCACAATCAGTGACAAAACCCCAGGTCCCGAGTACATTTTTCTTAGCTTTGTTGGCATTCCAACTCAACCCCTTTCCACTTTTATTTTACCAAACAAAAAAAAATGTTTTTTGAATCCCCAAAACTACCTACCACATTGGTATGAAAACACTAAAAACTCCAGATATTCAGCCAGGTAGTACCTCCATATAAACCACCATATTCACGCAAACAAACCAGACCAAATGGCATTCTCTAAAAGAGTCAGCCATTTGTGACTAGCGCATTTGTGATACTCAGCCCTCATA
Organism: Crocodylus porosus; assembly: GCF_001723895.1. Lineage (NCBI taxonomy): Eukaryota > Metazoa > Chordata > Crocodylia > Crocodylidae > Crocodylus > Crocodylus porosus. Next base: position 3,058,515 of record NW_017728924.1, on the reverse strand, counting down.
CAGGACCAGAAACGCAGCCAGAGCTTCGTTCAACAGGTTGGGAACTAGGAGAAGGAACACATACTACAGCAGTCCACCCACCCCCGCGCCAAACAGCTGCACTCCCCATCTGTAAATTCCCACCTCAAATATCCATCACTTAAGCCCTTATATTGGCTAGTAGGATGCCTGGTTTCCCAAACAAAAAGTTCCCACATTTAGTTTTCACAAAGCAGATCCTGAAGCAGAAAAGACCTTCAGCAGTCTCAGCAGATAAAGCTAGGTTGGGCCAGGGATTTTGATACTTTGCAGCTATCGTTCAATCCAGTCTTCGACTACTCAGCAACCACTTCCACCAGCTTTATGATACTGCGTTTGAACAAATACACCACTGACAGTATCAGAAGGGATAGCTTATGCTGCTTTTTACTTCTGAAAGAGCTGTGTTCTCTTGGTATTAGTAAAAACAAAAAAATCAGATCTGTATGGATCTCTGAAAGTGGAATTATTCACATTTCTTCCTACCCTTACTTCTTTATAAGGATCAAGCATATCTACATTCTTGAGCTTTCCCAAAGCTCTCAAATGCCAATCTAAAAACAGCCTCACTTGGCTTTTCATTATTTGAGCCCTTCCAAATAGAGGCAACCAGACATATCAGATCTTTGCTCAGCAAAGTCTTTATTCATTATCTCACTTTTTATTCAACCCCTCCTCTGGGCATGGGTTCAATCAAGTTTATATGCACTAGTCTGTGCTCAGCTGTTCCTTTATCTAACTAGATCTTGGATATCTTTTTGGATACCCTCCAAATGAGAGAGATAAATTAAGCTCAGATAAAGGCCTATTTAGGGGGTCCAACAACTATGAAAGAAGTTTAGTTAGGAAACCCAGTTTTCATGTTAAAAATACCTCCTAAAACAGGGGTTGTCAACCAGGGCTATGCGTACCCCTGGGGGTACTTGGGAAGACCCCAGGGGGTATGCAGCAGCAGCGCAGAGAATCAGAGGGCAGGACTGCCAGCGCTTTGTGCCGCTTGCACCGCTGTGCACTGCCACTGCTTTTGTTTTCGCCAGCACTGTGCACTGCTGGCGCTTCTGCCACCGTATACCGCCAGCACTTTTCTAGTTTTCCATCATCAATCAGCCGCCAGGGACTTTGCCCCCTGCCAGGGGACTTCCTGCTTCTCCACCAGCCACTGGGGGTACACCAACCAAAAAAGATTGAAAACCCCTGTTCTAAAGAATGACATACAGAGCTCTTTTCCATAAGTGAAAAACCACTGCAGTTAGAAATCTTAAACAAGTACATTAAGCCTTCAATCTGCCAATTTGGACAGGAGGTCTTACGTGTAAAGTGGAAATTTCCAGTACTTGAACATACTGAGTCAGCATTGTTTTTTCAGAGAAACTTCTGAAAACTGAAGTCCCTGAGGATGCGACTTTCAGAGCATCACAAATGATCAAAATAGAGAGCGTTCACCTCCCCACCTGAGCAAGATGGAATCTACATCAAGTAGTAAATCTCCATCTACCTACACCCCATGTGCCGAATACAGCAAACTAGTGGCCTTTCATACAAACAACCTCGGACAGACTGAACCATTCCTTTCAAACACCTTTTTGCAACTTCAGTAAGTAGAACACATACCTAACAGCTGGCATTTATAATCAGAAATGGGATCCAATCAAGCTTTTCCAGTTTCAAGATGGATCAATTTATTTCTAAAGGTATTTTCAAAAGAGCCTGGACTTAACCAATCTTCTCTTGTATCATTCCATCAAAAGATCTCTGTTTTGACTATTGCCTTGGACCTCCCCTCTTTTACACTGGTAATATGTTCTCCTTTTTCCAAAAAGAAAATATTGTTCTTGGTAGAAAAGCCAAGACTCTTATTTCAGAACCACAACTACTGAAAAATGGTGTTCACAACTACATTCATCCACACTGTTCGAGACTAAATGCGTATTATTTTAACACCAACTGAACTTTTCCACAAAGCTGAAGCATGAAGTGTAGCTGATCATATAATCCAGAACACTCCAATTTACAACCATGTGTCATCTTTTCACATATTGTAACATTGAAGTCAGTAACTCCTCTGAAGATAACGCCAAACCTGCACTAGAAATGTCTGCCAGCATAGCAATGTCAATTAGAAAAATATCACATCCAATAGATCCATGAACTGATTGCAAAAGCACTAGTGGAGATGCAGTTACATCAGCAGAAGGCAGATTTTGCTGACATCGTTTATTTCACTTAGTTGGTAATGAGGAGATCAACAACTTTTTTTCTACTGGCATAAGCTATGTTTACAGTAGCTATACTAACAAAATTTTAAGTGCAATCTAGGCCTCGGGATGGGTACTCAGTGTCTCTGAAAAATCAGGCCACATCCAACTTCCTTTCAGGAGCAAAGAACAAAGTACATAGTGCTGGAGTCATCCAAAGATAAAAGTGAAGTATGAACATACAAGCCCAACTTGTTTGTCAGGTTACTAGATAGCACCAATGCCAAAGAACAGTGATAAAATACTAGCGCAAAGAGGCAGAGTGCTCAAGAGGACAGAATTGGACTCAGGAGACCTGTGTCCTATAGCCAGCTTTGCTGCAGCCTATCAGGTGAGCGTGGGTAAGTCACTGCACTGCTCGTGCTTACATTTCTCTCTCTTAAAAATGGGGATAAATATCATTACAGGCAGTCCTCGGACTTATGACACAGTTGGTTCCTGAAAACTGCGTCTTAAATCGAAACGTAACTTGGAACCGTTTCTCCCATAGGAAACAATGTTATAAATTGGGATTGGTTCCTGAACCAAGACCCGATATCCTATTTTCACCAAAAATAACCCTAATTTTGTATTCAATCAATTATAGATGAATAATATAGCTACATTAATGGATTTATATTGTAAATAGCAAACATATTGATTTGGAAGGATGTCTTTGAGGTGACTTTGCTGGACTTTTTGAAGGGCTCTTGGTTGGAGTCTTCTCAGGAGTCCTGGCTGCAGGTTTTTCTGGAGCCTTGTCTGCTTTTTTAAAGAAAGTGTCCAAACAAGTTTGGAGAGATGTTCTCCAGGGACATGGGCAATGCAGCGAACTTGTTTGCTGACATCGTGTTGCGTCAGATCAAGCGTTGCAAAGTCAAAACTGACGTCAGAAAGTTGAAACGGTGTCAATTTATAAACCTTGTAAGCGCGAAACATTGTAACTCAAAAGGTTGTAAGTCGAGGACTGCCTGTACTGCGCTCTTTGCCTTTGAGAGCTCCCTTAATGAAAAATGCTACATGAGGTAGGTGTTGTTATTACAATGCTGGCGCCAAACAAAACAAGACTTACACATTCATCTCTCTGGTTGCTACTTCCAAAGTTTATTACTTCATTATTGTATTTAAGCCAGTGATGCTCAACCTTCTGGGTCTGTGGGACACATGAGAGGCATGGGGCTGGTCTATGGGCCAGATCCTGAAGGTGGGGTCAGTCTGCAGGCTAGATTCAGAGTGGGGACAGCACTCAGTGCAGGTCCATGGCCCGATGCTGTGCACCAGATCCAGACATGGCCTGACCCTGCAATCAATGCTGGCACTGCTTCCCTGGTGCCAAATTTCTCGACTGTAGGGAGCCCCACAGGCCACATTCAGCCTGCAAACTAGAGGTTGGGCACCTCTGCCTTCTAATCTCATCAGCTCTGCTCCAGGTTTCTCTAACACATGGGAACACTGGCTACATATTAAAATTAAACCAAATGCTATGATTACAGCAACACAAACCCTGAGGGTTTTACCAGAGCTAGAGTGTTTGCAGGCTCTTAGATATCACCACTACTTCTACATTAGCAATCTTAATGTTGCAGCAATAAGCATTCAACTCAGGTTTGCAGGACCAGAAAGCAAGTGAATGCAAAAAGCCTAAATAAATCTCTTCCACCATTTCCACACATAGATCTAAACTTGTCAAAATTATTGTTTCTACATTGTTTGAATTGTGCATTACAGAGACATCTGGCATCTCATAGCTTTACTGAGAATTCACATCTATGGTTAGCTTTCCGTTCCAGAAAAGTGTCCACTGATCACATGTGAAGCAATCCTGATTGCTGCCTTCACAGAACTGACTGTATATAAGCTACCACGGCTTACTATTCTTCCCTTCACAAAGACATTATCTTTCTCCTCCACACCACTTACAGCCAGGAGGAGCCTTTGAAACCATCAGTAACATTTCTCAAAGAAAGCGCACAAAACCACAGAAATACTGCCTGATGTACTGAAGCCTGCTGTTACTTAATATGACCCTTTGGCATTAAACACAACACAGATTATTTTTAGTACGTGGTAGCTCTTGGTCCTTCCTCGGATACTAGACTTCTTGCCTTCACCTGTCCCAGGATGGAATCCTGCAATTCTCCTGTCTTTAGACTGAGTCTCTGGGCCCTTGGCACTACTTTATGCCAACTTTACAGGCTCAGCAGGGTTCAGTTACCTGCAAGTCTATCCCTTCAGAAGATGACACTCTGACAATTCAAAACAGCTACTTAAAAACAAAGTGCTATTTAATTTTAGTAGTAGAACAAAGCAAAACAAAGAAGGGATTTTAACTATAACAGATGGGCTGCATGGCTCTTAGCTAGTTTAACCAGCATCTCCCTGAATGCTTAGGCAGGTCTAACTGCTTAAGAGCCATCCCTGCATCAGTCTACTTCCCTCTCCCCATTTAAAGGGAGAATCTTTTGGCTAAATTAAAGCACTTTGTTCCAATTCCCCACTTCGATCCTCCCCTTCCTCTTCTGCTAAGGCAGCTGATCCAACACAGACAGAAAATAAAGTTTTACATCTATACTGTCTTTTGAGTAGAGATGTTGGTAGCTACAATCATTACTTGGTTTCCTGTGAACAAATGAAGTGCCCAACCACTTGGTAAAACACGGAGGGACACGTAATATCTATCAAGTAAAACAGGAATCTTCCTTGCCTTTTGCTTGTACATTACACTTAGGTGGGCATGGAGTTTCTATAGCAGTCAAAGCTCTTCATTCCTATATCTACAACCAGCATTGCCACTTCACTTCTCACATCCCTTCCTAGCCTACTGTATTAGCCTAGATTCAGGCACATACTTACCTTGCTGCTCAGCAAGGACTAGCCTTCACTTTCCTTCCACTATGCAGGGTTTTTTAAAAAACGATCAAAGCTTCTACCGACTTATCACCCCTGCTTCAAAATACGTTATTTTTTTTAAGACTGATGTCTACTAAACCAATTAATCCAGTAATATGTTAGTTGACAGTTGTGAACATTGTTGTCAAAGTACCCAGGAGACCTGTGCTGAATTCCCAGCTCTACTACAGAATTTCTGTGTACCCAAGGCACAATGTCTCTGTGAAATTCTGGTCTTCTGTATACTATCCATCCTTCAACTTCACAGGTACTCCTATCCCAAGTGCAATAGCCTGGGTTTGATTAAAGCACATCTTCCAGAAAGACTGCCAGTCTTGAAGATCCGAAGAGATGGAGGACCTACCTGTTCCCTGACTTATTTGTTCCAATGCTTAGTCACATTCACTATTAAAACACAGTGCTTTATTTCCCCACTGAATGTATTCAGCCATTTCTTTCTGCTATGGCTTTCTCCACTAGATTAAGTACTGAGTACTTTCTCCTATAAAGATACTTATCTGCTGTAATCAATTACTTCTCAATTTTCTTTCTGATAAACTAAATGGAGTGAGCTTAAATCTCACACTACAGAACACTTTCTCTGGCCCTTGTAATTTTTTGTGGCAATTTTCTGCATACTCCCCAGTTTTTCAACATCCCTTTTGATACCTGACCTGCATGTAAAATTCCAGCATGAGTCTCACCAAGGCAGAGCACACAAGTAAAATCACCTCCCAGCTCCTACTTCCTCTGCCCATTGATTGCATTAGCCTTTTTGCCACGGTTTTACAATTTGAGCTGCTTATTACTGTAATATTTTCTTGCCTCACAAAAATTTTGAGAGGATAAATTGACAACTACATTTGTATTTCATAATGATAAAACCACAAGAATATTTAAAGTGGCTTGGGAAGTAAACAGGAAAAACCCTCAAGTTATCATTAGAAATGCGTTTTAAACAAAAAATGTCTAAGAAAACACAACCAGCCTGAAGAAGGGCATTTGTGCCCAAAAGCTGGGAAAGAACTTTTTTCCATCTATTTAGTCAGTCTAATAAAAGATATCACATCTACCCAAAGAACCTTGCCTTACCAGCATGACTATATTTTATGCAAATCACTGGGGCACCCCAATTACTTATCTAAGTTAAATCCAATGACAAAGTGTACTGTCCCTCAAAGGTATATGATGAACCTGCCCTCTAACTGGATATATACAGGAGCAGGGTGATAGCAATCTCTGTTTTTGCAACCATTCCAGTTTTAACTCTGTTTCTTCTTCTGAGAAACCCAGAGCGCAGGAAGCATTGCAAGTTTTCTTCTAAAAAGAAGCTTACGCTTAGTTTCTAAAACTTTTTAAAAGCTTTCTCCTTCACCACAAAGTCTTCTGTTTCCACTGCAGTCCAGAACACCACCACTCCCTCAGCCCTGCACCTCCCATTGCAAATCTCTCCCTCCAACAATTTTCAAACCTTTTAAATCCTAAGGAATTGTAAATAGATTTGTGTGTTTGTGTGTGTACAAAATGACTGGATTTTGTTCAAGTGCATTTGTAAGCCCCACCAAGTACATAAGTTTCTGCAAGTTCATACAAGTCAACGAATCTTGTCTGCTTGTACTTAGTTTGGACTCATTTCCCCTATCCACAAGGATGGCTCAAGACAACACGTGGACCCCCTTGTCACCCACTGACGAGTCCTTCTTCCTGCAACAGAACAAACTTTTGCTAAGCCTGAAATCCGATCATGCTATGTGTGGGGTAAAATAAAGGATACAAATACATAAACAACATCACCCCCACTATGATGATGGTTTCTGGGAGTAGAAACTGCTATTGCCTTGTTTGGTTGGTTGGTTTTGAACATTTATTCACAATAAGCTAGAGAGTTTCTAGTTGAAAAACAGTGAATTTCTTGTGGCAGGGATTGTCTATCTAGAGCGAACATAACAACATTCTGATTTGTTTATTTCCAAATGGACAGCTTGGCAGTATGTTAAGGAAATAGAAAATCCCAAGAGAGTATGCAATAATAACCAATTTGAACATTTATTTTATTTTTTCCATATCAAAACTCCAAGAACTGAGAATGCTCCAGTCAGAGACTTCCTGCCTGGAAGGAGAAAGCAAACTCTCAATAGGCCAATACAGAAACATCAGCTAAAATACCATAAATGAAACCAAAGTCTGAATCAAGCCAGGTGGTCACAATGTTACCAGAAGCCTCATCCAGATCCCCTTAAATTCTCACCAGTTGCACTACCCAGACTTGCTATGTCCACATTTCTCTTTCTGAAGTTTGCCAAAATGTAGCTGCAGTTCTGGTGGCAAAGGGGAGAGCGTTAATACATACAGAGAGCTGTAAACACCATCTCTCATCCTACTCAGAGCAAGGTGAAACAATGCAGTAGCCAAAATGATCAACGTCTTGTCCACGCAGCCTGAACTCTTAGTAGCGGCAATAGATTTTAGGCAAAAATCCTAAGGAAAACCTTAATGTACGAGGATGACTTATACAAAGCTTGGCCTGCAACGAGTTCTTTAAAGACAGAATGACAAACAATGCCTAAACAGCAGAATCCTTCCCAATAATTCATGCAAATACCCTTTCGCAGGAGACGTGCGTATAAATACCTTTGTACAAGAGACCAAGTTTTAAACTGAACACGTTCACATCTTTAAAATCACAGGATCCTCTTTGTTTACAGCAGTACCCACAGCGCGCCCGGCTGTTTTCAGACATAAAAACGGGCATGGTCCCTGCCTTGGGTGGCCATCATGGAGGATGGTCCGGTTGTCCTCTGTCGATACAAAACGCAAAGCCTTTATGTCCTCTATTTTTCTCTTATTTTTTAAAAGCCTGATGTCTACAAAACCAAGTCATCCAGTAACATGTCAGTTGATAGTAGTGAACCCAGTGCTGCCATTGTGGTCAAGGTACCCAGGAGACCCATGCTGAATTCCCACAAGACCTGCTGTGCACCCAAGGTACAACGTCTCTGGGAAATCTTGGTCTCAAAGAGAAAGAGAGGACGTAAAGGCATCAGGTTTTGTACTGTTGCCGGACACCTTTATGTCCTCTGTTTTTCTTGACAAGAAAAATAGAGGGCATCAAGGTGCCCAGTTTTTTACTGTTGCTGGACACCTTGATGTCCTCTATTTTTCTTGAGGGGATATAAAGGCATCCAGCAACGATACAACACCCAACACCTGTTTCTGCTGAAGACAGAAATAGAGGGCATCAAGGCGTTGGGTTTGGTACTGTTGCGGGACACCTTTACATCCCCTATTTCTCTTGAAGACAGAAACAGATGGCATCAAGGCACTGGGTTTTGAATCGTCTTCCTTGACGAGAAATAAAGGTGTCCGGCAACGATACAAGACCCGACGCCTCGATGCCCTCTGTTTTCCTCGGGCAGAAAAAGAGAGGCCAGAAAGGCGTCCGGTTTCGCACCGACAGAGGACGACCGGACCGCCCGGTTCCGGACCCCGCGCCTCGCCAGGCCAGGGGGACGGCGCGTGACCCCTACGACGGAGCCCCCCGCCACACGGCAAAGCCCAACGGCGGCCTGAGCGCGCAGGACCCCTCGGTCCCGGCCCCTGCAGCTCGCGGGGCAGCGAGTCGTGAATGAAGCATCCTCGGACGGGACCCCGACCCGCCGCCGCCCCCCTCAC
>NW_017728924.1:3043354-3049112 GCF_001723895.1 Crocodylus porosus | reverse complement strand
CTGAAGCAACATGGGGAGGGGGGAATCAGAGCAAGAAATGACACCTGCTTCCTGCGTTTGGAGAGAACGGTGCTAATATTCACTTGTCAGACCTTCGGGCTTTCTGTCGGGGAGCAGCAATTTTGCCTATGTATTTCTACAGTAATGATTCTGTAACCGACAATAATCAAGACAGGGTTAAAAAGTGATTCGTTTGCATTTAATGCAACCAAACTCTTTACTGCTAATGCCTACAATTTTCCTGTCACTAGATCAAAAAAGTCCAGTATTATATGCATATATGCTGGCTGAGAACGTGGTTTTCTGAGAGTGAAGTCCAGTTTTTTAGCATGCTGCAATCCATGCCAACAGACTGTCATTACAACTCACTCCTATCAGCTTTGCAAGCCCCCTGCAAACATTGGAACAAGCTTTTGCACCTGTAATGGCACGGAAACTGCATCCATTTGAAGCTCTGTGTTTCAGCGAGTGGGCTGTAGAAATTGGGGTCTTCTTGCAGTTGCCAGTTGTGTTGCTGGAGAAGTGTGGCAAGTTACTCTGGGAGGGGTGACTGGGATGATACCAGAGATGTAAGGCAAAGATGCAATGGCAAAGGTAGATGAGGACTTTGGGGAAATGATAGGAAAGACACCTTGGCAGTGTTCTCCTAACAAAAGAAAAGCAGGAATTCAGGAAAATGAAAAGGTAGCAGTTAAAAACCGATTAGGTATGTTGCATAATTAGGCCATGCCTGTGCAACTGTTGAGGCCAAGAGCTTCACAAGATTCAGAAAGGGACTGGACATATATATGGGTATCCAGAATTGTAATACTTATCGCTAATACAAATTTTGGGATGGATGGTAAACCTCCTGCTTTAGGATTTAAGCCAGGGGTGGGCAATTATTTCAGGCAGAGGGGCACTTACTGAGTTTTGGCAAGCCATTGAGGGCCACATGTCAGGCAGCCAGGCGCAGATGAATATTCATTTTCTAAACTTTTAGGGGCCCCATGGGCCAGATAGAATGGCCTAGCAGGCCGCATCCGGCCCCCGGGCCGCATTTTGCCCACCCCTCGCCAGTGACTGACTGTTAGAGATCATAATGAGACCTAACTTGAAGTCAGGTTATCCCACATCTGCCTGTTTCAGGGACCCTACATTTTCCTTGAGTATCTGGTGCTGGGCACAGAAGACAGAGGCAAGGTACTGAATTAAAAGGATAGTTTCACAATCCTGATCCTCCTCAAATGTCTACCGTGACGTGACATTCTATGGAAGAAGGTCACGCTGGTTTAATTTAAGATGTCATTTTAAACTGATTTAGATAACCAGTGCAGAAGGCTAGGTACACAGGCCCATTTCAGTTGAGAACCAGCCCCATTTCAGCTTAACTTAAAACAATGAGGAACAGATTGAAACCAAATAAATAACCAAAATAAGAAGAGTTTACACCAGAACAACTCGTTTAAAATCCAAGTAAGCTGAAGTTGTGCAAGCAGGGTGTGTAAATAAGGCCTGATTTTCTGGGGGGAGCTTAGGGAAGAGTTAGTGGGGGAAGGTGAAGTGGACAACATTAGTAGGCATTTGGGAAAGGCACAGGCTGTAATTGAGAAGCCAAAATATGCAAAGGGCATAGATCTGGGATAGAAGACATCAATGCTCTGAACATGCAATGTGCTGTATAAATGCTAAGCATTACTGTGGTATTCATTTTAAAATAAGGTGATTCAGAATTACGGGACTCTCTTCCCAGATGCCCTAAAGTGCCCATACTCAACTCAGTCTTCATCCTTGTTTCTGACATCTGTCTATTTATTCTTTATTTAGTACCAATTCTATTTAATGTTGTCCCTCATTGCAAGTTTGACATTTCCAATTATGAGACTGGCCTGTGGACTGGCTTACACTTCTGCTCCAAACGGATGTTGATTTTACCTTTTAATGGTTACAAGTGGGAAGCAGCACAACTATAGAGTTTTATTTCTAGAAGCAACTGAATGGTGAGTTGAACTCTGCCACCCTCTGGTTAGCTGCACTGGAAGGTTTTTAGACATATTTCTTTCAGTAGAAATCGAATACTGAATCTTTGTGTTTAAATTCAATTACTAAATTACCATCTAAATTACGTGTTTGGATCTGCCATGCAGCTTGTACTATGCTGGGTTTAATCTTTAACAAGATTAACTCAGAATTATTTTAGTATAAAGACAAATGTGTTTTGTTCACAGGCTGTTGCCTAAAGTAATTTTTATCTCTTGATTCAGCAGTTTATTATAGGTAGAAAGTTTATAGCAGAAAGATAGCAGCTCTAGAGAGAGTAACCTTTCCCAGTCCTAATCTAACCCGGGCAGATGCAAGGATTTGTACATAAAGTCCACAATGCCATAATCATTCTTACTCTAGTCCATAACAACATCGTTCCTGCCCTAACTATGAATCTGTATCAAACAGCACGAATTCTAGCATGGGGAATTTTTATTACAGATACTTGTCTATACAGACACTGTAAGACCTGAAAGTCTCGCAGTTTTAAAGAGCCTGCTTTCCAAATGACTATGCCAACTGCTCTCACTAAGGAAAGGCAGTCCTGCGATAAAGGCAGAGAAGTGGGAGCTGGAGATCTGGGATCAGTTCTGACCCTATGTCAGGGCTGTCTAACTTCTAAGCCTCTGGGGGCCACAACAATGGGGGCCGCACCTTATGAACTGTATGAATGCCTCCCTCCATCACTACTCCACAGGCTCGCATGGGCACCCTTCCTACTGCTGCACCCTGCGAGCATGCAGGCACCGTTCTCCCCCTCCCATTGCAACGTGCATGCTCATGGGTACTTTCTGTCCCACTGCACTGCTCCCCCACCCCTACCTACCTCTGTTACACCACAGAGACATCATCCCACCCACCCAGCGTAGCCTGGACTCACCATCAGCTCCCTATAGTGCACCACACTGACCTACCCGCAGGGGTGATGGCAGGAAGTGGCAGCTAGAAGAGGAAGGGGGAGCCCAGAGATGTGGGAAGCCGAGAGCTTGAGGGCTGCAGTTTAACCCCTCTCAGGCTGCATGTGGTCCATGGGCCACCAGTTACATAGTCCTGCCCTGTGTTATGACAGAGGAGACAGATACCTTTACCAGATCTGTGTGGGAATAATAATAGCAGGCCAAGGTGCAAGAGGAGTGAAAGCACTCCACAAGTCCAAGAGCCCGGAGAACAACCCAGGCTCCTATGCCTCCCTTTCCATAGCCTCTGATACAGCAGTGGGGAGGGGTAGCAATTCAGCATAATACGTTCCAGCCGTCCCTGGCTAGTGCATGCTCCTGGGGGATCACAGCCAGCATACACGGAGAACCTTGCCTCTCTTCACTTCCTACTCTCACAAGCATCTTGCAAGACTATACGTACATCTGTTGAGCACTTTAAGTGCCTCCTGTGAAAGTCAGCATGCAAATGGAAAGTATTTTTATTACCAAATTTGTGTCTGATTTGGCTCTCAGTTTCTGCATTAAATCACAGCTCTGCAGATTTCAGTGTTAGGCCTGACTCTGAACCTTGCCACATGCATATAATCTAGGTATGATCCACTGAGTTTGTCTGAGTTACTCTCATCAAATCTGTGCTAAACCAAAACTAAGTCCTCAGTGTGTTTTCTTTTCTCTGAAAAGCTTCAAGCTATAGATTTCTGTAGCAAACTTCATATACTGGTGAATTAAGGGTATTTATCCACAGAGGATAAATGTGATTAATTGTAGAATGCTTAAAAGGTGAATCACAAGCTAGTTCAAGGATGTAGTTAATAATGCGAATTAAGCATAGACATATAAAACCAGGTAAAAAGCAAGAAATACAGCCTTCAATGTTCCAACATGGAAAAGCTAGTTTTAAATAGTATTTGTGAAATACTCAATGGTTTATTGGAAACGTAATTTAAAGTTACATAATCAAGCAGTTTAGGCTTCAATTTTACCCTTTCTAATTCTAAGAAAAAAAGAAAACAACACGAAACTAGTCTGCCTAATGGTAAAGATCACTGATATGCTGACACTTCCACCTCCGCAGCACCCTGCTAGCATGGGGGGCACAAGAAGAGAAGCTAGGTGAACAGTAAACATGGAACTGGTCAGTGCAGCAGAAATGAGGAACATGAACTTCTATGACGTGCTGAGTTTCAATAGTCTCATATTAATGAGGTCCAAGAGAAGCCATTTTAATATCACTATTTTTATATCTAGGCTATTTCTTTATTCAGGTGTAACCCCTTCTTCCCAAAGCCCCTTTCGCCACAATCTCCCTGACAGAGTTGGACTAGTCTGTCCTGCAGTGATTTCTTTTTCTCTCCTGGTGAGAGATCCCATAGAGTTAGAGAAGAAAACTGCTCACCTGCTGTTCTCATACCTGGACTCGTGTGATTCTCTGTCCAGCATTCCCCTCTCTCAGTGTATTGGTGCTGGAGGCGATGAAGAAGTAGTTTCAGCTGTAATGACATTGCCGTCTCGATTAAATCTCACTCTATGTCTTCTTCACAACAGATCTAGACTTGGGGTTCTCTACTGTGAATGAGAGAATGAATTAAATTATATATATATACACGTATAGTAAACACTACCTCTCATCCTACTCGGAGCAGGATGAAACAATGCGGTAGCCAAAATGATCAATGTCTTGTCTCCTTCACTGTGAACTATTAGTAGCGTTAACAGATTTTAAGGCAAAAATCCTATGGAAAACTTTAATGTAAGAGGATGAGTTATACGAAGCACAGCCTACAAAGAGCTGTTTAAAGATAGAATGACAAACAATGCCTAAACAGCAGAATCCTTCCCAATAATTAATGCAAATACCCCTTGCTGGAGACATGCATATAAATACCTTTGTGGGACAGACCAAATTTTAAACTGAACACGTTCACATCTTTAAAATCACAGGATCTCCATTTGTTTACAGCAGTACCCACAGCGCGCCCGGCTGTTTTCAGACATAAAAACAGGCATGGTCCCTGCCCGGAGAGCTTAGCAGACAAACTGCCAGGCAGGGGGAAGGTGTGTAACTATATATGATGGAGCCTGCATGTGTGTACATATATGTGTACGTATATATGTGACTAAAACCTAACTGAATTAACAGTGGGGATACATGCAGATTCAGCGTGGGGAAGGTGGGAGGGAGCATGAATCTGTTATCTCAGGCTTCATCGTGGCCCCCAAGCTCTTTCATCCTGCAGAGAAAAATCTCATAGGTGCCCTCCTTCACCCACGCAGCTCTCAGAGTAGGCTTGGGGCCTCCAATAGGACCTGAAAGGCCTCATTCCTTCTCCCCATCTCCAGCTCCGAGGGAGGCTGCAGCCGCTCCGCTCCGGCGTGCCGGGGAACCAGTCCGGCCGCACTACTTCTGCACCGACATGCAACAGCCTGTCGGAAGAGAGGAAGCTGCACAGAGGCCAGGGTGGACCCCTTTCAGCACTGCAGCAGCCAGAGCTGGGGTATAACATTCCCCACCTGGGATTATAACAAGCTTTGCGGATCCTGCAAGGCAGAAGGACAACTAGGGACGGAGAGGGGCCGGAACGTGTCTGCAAAAGCCCTCGGGCTGAGGCTGACGTTGCTGCCATCCAAGTCGAGTAGGGAAACCCGAGGCAGGCAGCCGCACAGCTGGTGTGCGACCCCACGGCTTGCACCGCCGCCCCCGGCTCGGCTTTAAAACGACTCGGGCTGCGGCCAGGGCCTGTGCTTGAGGGGGCGGGAGCGGAGGGCAAGCGCCTCTCGCCCGAGGCCGGCTGGGAGCT
>NW_017728924.1:3018997-3043254 GCF_001723895.1 Crocodylus porosus | reverse complement strand
CGCTGGAGCTGCTGACGGTGCTGGCGCAGGTGGGCGCCGCGCAGGGGCTGTGGCGGGCGGGCCGCGCCCAGGGGCTGCGGGCGCTGTGGAAGGGCAACCTCACGGCCTGCCTGCGCCTCGGGCCCTACAGCGCCCTGCAGCTCGCCGCCTACCGCAGGTAAGCGCCCGGCCCCGCGCCGGGGGTGGGAAGAAGAATCGCCCCCTCCCGCCCTGGTGCCAGGTGCGAAGGAAAGCAGCCGCAAGCCAGTGGCGGCCTTAGGGGATGGGCACAAGCCGGGCAGCCCGCGCTTTAGGGGGTCCCAACATTTTGCGTCTGTCTGGCGTGTAGGTCAGCAAAGCGAAGCCTCGAAATGGGCCCCGATGACTGTGGTGCCCAGGGGCCCAATGGCTCAAATACCGGGGCCATGGCAGAGGCCAGCAAGGGCTTGGCAGGCAGGGCAGCCCTGGTCAGCCGTCCCTTTCTGCGGGGTGGCAGGGACAGCAGGATCCACCTGCGCCTGGTGCTGCTCCAGCCTCCCCTCCGGTGGGCCTGCTCGGTCTGAGCTGGTTTTAATAACTTGGGAGTCGATTGTCCTTTGCAGTACAACCGCAGCAAAGCCACGGTCTTAACATCTGTTCCTTCAGCTCTGCTGACCGTATTTATTTCTAATCTTTTTTTTTCCCTTCGATAATATTAAACTTCAGAATCCAAGCTGTGCCCGCTCCAGACCCGGTGAGGAGCTGTGCTGCTGCTCCCTCCACGTTGCTATAAATGTGTCTCATCCCAAAACCCGTCTTTTAAATAAGATGGGGAAACCCACTAGGGGAGTGAATGCTGGAGAGAGGAATAGGAGTGCTGGGAAATGTGGCGTCTTTCTGTCCATGTCACCCAATAGAAATGGAGCGTTTCAGGATCTCCTTTTTCTTCCGGTGTTTGGCAGTCAGCTGTGTGCGAAGCCTTTGCTGGACTCTGCAACAGCCTGATGATTTGTGGCTTCTTTTCTCTGCTGGTTTGTTTATCTAGGTCAGCTGGGTGCATGATGTAGGCACCCTTTCCGGCTGGCGGGAAGGAGGGTTATTCCAGTTCACTGGCTCTCCCACCCCGAGAGGAGGGGACAAGCATGGGCTCACCTTCCTGCTGCCCAATCAGATCTGCTGCGGGGTCCTCAGCTCAGGCTGATGCCATCTATCGCACGTCTCGGGCTTGGCAGAGAGTGAATCATCACAGCTGTGTGTGCACACTCCAGGATATGACACACAGGGCCCGGAGATTTAGTATCACTCCTCATTTGGTGATGGCCCTATGAGTCTTGAACAGGGTGGCTGCATTTTATCTTGAGACTTGAAACAGTGCGTTCAGCTGCGTGGGGTGGGGGTGGGAGTGGCAGTTCTCTTTTTCACTTGCTCAACAGGGGCTTTACCAAAAAAAAAAAAAAAAAAGTATTCACTTCCTCCCTCTGGAGCACATTAAACCATCTGTGGTCTAGTTGTCAAGTTGACTAAGTGAGATATTCAGTGCAGAGGCATAAATGCCAGAGAGTGAGAGAAACAGTGTATAGTAATGTGTTTATGAAGATAATAGAAACCACAGAAATAGACGTGTATGGGACATGAATGTTTACACTGAGAAAACAGGGAGTTTTTAAGAGGAGAAAGGCGTAGCTGGATGGGAGGTGGTGGATCTGTATTGCAGCGAGTTCTCTTGGGTGCCTTATGTGGCCCCAGCTGGACTCCTTGGACTTGTGGCACAGACCACATGTTGCCCACCCCTGCGGTACACAAGTGGCAACAGCACTTGGGCAGCCTCTGTGTGGCATGCCGCAGATGTGGGAAGCGAAGGCAGCACAGCAGCAGACAGGGCAGAAAGCAAAGCAATAGATCAGGCAGGGGAAGGGGATCAGAGCGTCACTCACAGAGGAACAGGGCTAATTTGTGGCATACCTGTCAAAAAGGTTGGCCCCTACTGGTCTAACCATGTAAATGAGCTGGTTGGACTCTGCAAGGCAGAAATGTGGAACTCTAGATGTATTTCTGCGCTCCTCATCTCTTGCTCCCTAGGCTTGGACTGAGAGTCTTCTGTGATTTCTTTGATCACGTCCCAGTGCTTGCTGGCTGAATGATGTCCCTTGCTGCCCATTGCAGGGTGATGTATGAGTGTGCCACATCCACAGGAAAGGCCTTGCTCTGCTCTCAGAATCACAGGTGGCAGAATCTGGGTTTGCTAAGGAGATCTCATGAACCCAGGAGTAAATTAGCAAAAATGTACAAAGTACACAAGCATCAACATTTTAACAGCCAGTTTGGACTTGATCCTCAATGCGCAGTAATGCCTGAACATGACAGTGCCTGGCTCATTGTTCCAGAGGTGTTAAAGATAGTCTCTCCTTTTCAATGGTCTTGATGATGTGTTAATCAAGCTAACCTTTCTTGGGGCAATTCTGCTAGCTGCTCCAGGTCTCTCTCCTCCTATTTCACAACTCTGGAGACTCTCTAGTTCTTTTTCAGAATCATAGATCAACCCACGGAGACCAGTGTTCAGCAGCAGCTAGGGTTTCAGCTTCAGTTAAGCAGGAAAGGCAGGGTGAGTCAGCTGAAGATGAGGCTCTGTTCCTGCTGTATGTAGCCATAACTCTGGAAAAATCTTTTTTTCTTTGTTCTGCCTTTCAAAAACAAGTTGTATATTATATTCTGGGGTGTGTGTATGTGAGAAGAATAAAGGAATAGCCCCTCTCTTGTTTCTCTGTTCTAGGTTTGTCGTGCTTTTTACGGATGATTTGGGTCACATATCTCAATGGCACGCCATCATGGCAGGAAGCTTGGCTGGCATGGTTGCAACCATAGCAACTTACCCAACTGATGTCATTAAAACCCGACTCATTGTGCAGAACCGATTGGAACCATCTTATAAAGGAATTCTTCATGCTTTCTACACAATATATCATCAAGAGGGATTCCTGGCTCTGTATCGTGGTGTTTCGTCGACCGTTTTAGGTAAGCTAACAGTCGGATACCATATTTCTGAGCCTTGCTGCATGTATGGATGTTAAAACATCCATATGTAGAACTTGCTTGGCACATCTTAAAAGAACACATGGCTCTTTAGAAAGCAAATATATGCACACAGTGCTGTAGGTATCAACTTGTGTCAATCTTGTCATTGCTACAACAGCTAAATTCCTCTAAACTGTAAGAGGCTGCCAGTGTAGGTAGGATGTGTGATTAAAAGAATCCAAGAACATACTTTTGCTTTAGCTTTTTTTACTTTGGTTTGAGAAGCAGCATTTCCCTCCTTCACTTAAGAAAAACAATGTATACCTATAGTTCCCAGTACCTGGTCAGAGCAATGTAACAGCAATATAACATGCATGAAAGGTGAAGCTAGCAATATGTCTCTGTGGCTGAGGCAGATGTGACTTGTTATTTATTGTCTAAATTATTTATCATCTCTCTGTAGCTTTGCAGGATACAACACTTTAATGTAGTAAGATGGTTTATACAAATTGGGTTATAACTTTCAAATGCTCGTTGTTTTTCCAGTTGTAATCAAATTTAAATGTGGTGCAAGCAGGAACAGAGCTAATACACCAAACGAGATAGCAATGTCACTCAGGACCCTGGATGCTGAGGCAGCCCCGTTATACCTGTGGGCACTCCTGGGGCTGGGGTAAAGTGAAGAAAGTGACTGAAACCAAGATATAAGAGGCACCAGCACAATCTACAGGTTTGCGTTTGCAAATGTCTAATGCCATATTTGGACACTAAAACATAAAGCTTAAATAAGACCTTCCCTTGATACTGCAGTATCTAACGAGTATGGGTCTCTTGGGTTCAGTCGGACATCATTTAGATCATCAGTGGGGTAAGGAGAAAGCATGGCTCTTTCTTTATGCTGTGCTGCTTGCTCATGGGCGACCTTTTCTGTCTGGTTTGCTTTCCAGGCACTATCCCATTTTCTGCTGGCTCATTATTCGTGTATATCAACTTGGACAAAATCTGGCGAGAGCCTAGCAGTCACTTCACTCCCCTCCAGAACTTCATCAATGGCTGTCTTGCTGCTGGTGTAGCACAGACACTTTCTTTCCCTTTTGAAACTGTCAAACGGAAAATGCAGGTACGGAGCACTATTATTGTTACCATTTTTCTGCAGTTTGCGTTTATTTCCAGAGTTTTGGAACTAGGAACAAGCTAACTGATCAGTTTCCACCTCATGTCCATTGCAAAGAGGGCTGAGATGTGTTATTTCTTTTAGAAGAAATGGTTGACATTTGATTTGGCTTGAGATTTTTATTTGTTGCGACTTACTCAAATGATATAATTCCCTCCTAGGGCTGTCACCTTTTTTTTTCTTTTTTCAGTAAACTGCATCCTTTCTCCACTTCATAGTAGTTGTATGTTCCATCAGATCTCCACACTTGAGAAGCAACAGCCTTCTCTGAGGTGATAACATACAACCTTAGGTGCTAGGAGAGTTGCACAAAAGAGCTGACTCCAGAGCTGCGGTGTGCCCTTTCACTGCATACGCGCTCCTAACTGAGGATGCAGCAAGTTTAGTCAAGTTATTAATTACCGGAAATCAGTATCAGCCTTAGTTCTGCTTCCAGCTGAGCCTAGTGCCTGCTGGAAATTCTTGTTGTCAACTCTGCAGGAATATCAGCTGCATAAACACATCGTCATTTATGCCACTTGTACCTTCCCTGAGAGTCTAAGCTTTCTGCAGCTTCCATCTGATCCACAAGATGCCTTGAAAATTCATCATAAGACTAACTATCCAGTGGTTGTCATAAACTGGTGGCTGCTTGGCCCTAAGAAAAATGAACTCATAGGAATGTGGGATTGGAAAGACCTTGAAATTGCAAGCAACTATAGCTTAATTCCCTTCCCAAACTGATCTGCTGCTTGGTGTGTTCATCTCCACATCCTAAGTGCTCTTGCTGTACCTAGTAGCCTTGCTTACAGTCCAGCATGGAAGTCAAGCAAAGGTCATCCCTTACCCCTGAGGGAGTTCAGCTTGCAGTGGAAGCGTCAGATGGTAGAGGTGGGACTTCAGGTCTGGGTCTGCAGGTTGGATACCCTACTTAAGTGCAAAGTAAAGGACTAGTACAATGAATGCCCAGTCCTGGGGATCCTCCTTTCATCCCTCAGATGTAAAACTGTATCAGAAAATGTTAAAAATTATGCTTATTTATATGACTTTGTAGTTAAACGCCTTCCTTTGCCAAATACTTCAAGGAGGAAGACAAATCCCCTCAATTCAAACTTTGTTTTCCGTTCCCTTGAGTTTTTAAAAAAGCTGTAATGTAGGCCCCTGAAAATAACATGGAGTCTGATTTCCCTGCTGTTACGCCTTCAATGTTTTGTTTTTTGTTTTTTTTTTTTTTCCCCACCTGATGTACCCAGATAAGACTCGGATACCGAGAATGTGTATATGGTAGACACAAGCCCATACCTACTGTAGTCTACACAAAATGAGGCAAAGATAAGGTTACTTTCTCATGAGGTTCTCCTTACCTTTAACTGCCTGTGGTTTTTAGTACATTGGTAATTTGGACATTAATTTTTACTAGTTTGAAAGAAGTAAAATCCCTGAGTTTCAGGCCTCAGGTTAAAAAGGTCCATGGCAGGTTTTGTCCCGGGGAGTGGGGTGGTAAAAGACAACCCAGCTTTGTTTCTTTCCAACCACTGGGTTGTGCTGTTTCATCCGTTTAAGGCATAATTGCCCTTGCTTTCTTTTGGACATTTCTGTCCAGCATGTTGAGAAATGAGGTTTACTGCAGTATTTCTGCAGTAGTGGGCTTAGTTGAGGGCAAATTGGGCAACCGCCCGGGGCCCCACACTTTAGGGGGCCCCAAAATTTTGCAACAATTTTTGAGGGGGGCTGAAGTTTTTGCAAGGAAGTGGCTCTGTTTGCATTTTGACACTTAAGTATTTATCTAATTCCCTCAAAGAATATTAAAAAGATCCATGATACAACTGTGGAGGTCATCAAAATTAAGCCTCTAAGGGGCACCAATGACTCTCTTGCCTAGGGCCCCAACAACCCTAAGGCCACCACTGTTTTCTGTAAGGAACTGTCCCAAATCTATGGAAAGTAAATTTGTTAGAAATTTGAAAGGAAAACAGGATCCAAGTGACACTTTCTTAGTACACTGCAGTAGTATGTTCTGCTTTCATACTTGACAAACACATAAACTGCAGTAAAGGCATTCAGGTGATTTGAGCTGGAAGGACCCACCTGTTCTTAGCACTTCACTGACAAGCTGGAGGGAAGGAAGAGTGTGCTTGGGGAACCTAGTATCGAATCAGTAGCTCCTGATTTGTTTTTGTGGTGTTTTTTGTTTTGTTTTTTTTTAAACAATTCAAGGCAGCTCAAACACAAGTTAACTGTCCATTGGCTGCAGCAGGGTTGTGAGGTCCAAGAAAAGATGTTAAAAATTAGCATCAGTGCATTGCCCAGGCTTGTGGGTTCAGGTCTGCACTGATCTTACCTGCTGGGGGTCTGCTCTACCTTCATTGACGTGAAAGGAAAACCTGCCAGTGGGAACTGGGCCAAGGGAGTGGCAGCTGAGGGAAATCAGCAGGAAAGACGCTGAGTTCAGAGTCCAAAGTGAGAATGTATGAGGGAATGACCGCAAGGTTGGCATAATACAGGTGCTGTCAGGAATGGGTACCAAGGAAGGGAGAGAATAAAGAGGAAGAAATGAAAGATCCCACAGGTCCCTTGGGGAAAATAACAGAAAACAAAGGAGTTGACATCTTTGGTAGCTGTGGTTATTCTTTTTTTCCTCCCTTCATTCATCTCCGCTGAGTTCCCATATATTGATCCTACTCAGTACAAAATAAAACCTGTGACGTAGTGCAGTGTTCAGTTACAGTAAGGGCTTAGTGCAAGTGCTTTGCCAGGGCATTCAGGAAGCTGTGGTTCATCTTGCAGACTTGCTAAGTGACAAAGCACTAAGAACAGGAGCTGTGGGGCCAATAGCATATCCCTCTTGCCAGTCCTCCTGGCCTCATGTCTTAATATTGCTGTTAAGGGAGGGAATTTGGGGTGCTTTGAGGTTATTTTAGGTGCCTTCAATTCTCCCAAGAGAGAGTGAAATTAGACGGCACCAGGAAGAAAACCTAGAACATCACAGGCCAGCCAGAGTGTGGAACGGTAACAGGCTGATTACGTGACGTGAGGACAGGACTGGCAACACCTCAGTTATAAATCCAGCTCTGCAAACCAACTTTCTTGAACAGCCCTGGATTTACATCAGCCTGTCCTTCTGTATCCACATCCAAATACTCTGTTCTTCCTGAGTCAGGAATTAGTTGCACAGTTCTCTGTAGAGCCGTACTGGTAGGTAAGGGCTGCGCATTACTAACAGGATCTGTCATCGTCCCCTCGATCCATCCTTTCTGGTTTCTATGTAGCCAGAGCCTGCACCTCCCATGTCGGCAGTCTTTATCCCTGCCTTTTGAAGGCAGCAGGATCAGACTGTCCATGGATGATCCTTACTTCATATTTTAGTGATGATTTCCTCCTCCCATTTCCACTTTAGCCTTAACATGTCTAGAAATGTTTTAAGAAGTTCTGTATTTGATGCCAAGTATATTTGAAAGTTTTCACTTTTGTTTAATTAAATATGATTTGGTTTTTATGAATGCATGGGCACTCTGTTGTGATTATCCTAATTTTATCCCTTTGTCTTTTTCACTTTGCTCCTGGTTGGCATGTTAGAGAATTTAAGAGGTATGGTATGCATGTTTTGGCATGGCACATCTAACTTATGTTGTGAGTCTGCAGAATGGAATTAGTCAAAGGCAAATTCCTTGGTAAAACTTACTGTGTTACCACGTTTTAGAGCAAATGAATAAACTACCATTTGGGCAAAAGAAAATTCTCTAATAGAGATGGCCTTTATCAGGAATGCCCAATAGATTGGAGGGCAGGATACAAACCTAATGATGCAAATCAGAATTATACCATTGTACTCAAATTTTATAAGAAAATCCTAGAACTGTGCTTTTCAGAGTCAAAATTGTTAACCTTTTGTGTTTACCAACAAGCTTGCCAAAACCTTCAAAGTAAATGTTAGTGAAATTTTGCATGGCTGATTTGTGTTCTCTAGATGTTAAAGTTCATTTCTAGTTTCTATACATAAAAAAAACCCCTCTCTTTATAAAGAACACTTGAAATAATTTAAGGGTCAGCATCATTTCTTGGCTGTTTTTGCCAGTTTATTTCTTGCGTTTCTTTTATTCTGAGCACTGAAAGTAACATAATCAGTTTATGATAGTTTCTGATTTAATTTCTTTGTTAGGTTCCTGTGGCCTAGCACAACGATCCAATAGTTGGCTGCAACTCTTAAGTGGGAATGTGGCTTGTGTGTTTTTAATTGCTGCTTTATGATTTTTTTTGGATAAATTTGTACACTAAATCAAATCCTAAATAAAATGGCTTTTTTTAAGAATAAATAAACCAAAATCTAGTTTCCCAAATGAATATCTCGACCATATTACCACCACCACCCTTCGTATACTTCAGTGAATACAAGATTTTCTCTTTCAATTGTTTCCACTCTTTAATCCAGATTAGGGAAAACTTCCCATCTCGGAGCACATTTCTACTGGGAGTGCTAGTACCTAGTTTCACCTTCTCCGCTCAGTCAAGTGATTTGGGCAGCTTTCATGTGCCAATTTTTTGTAGTCTGCATAGCCCCATTTTTGGTGTTTGTTCAAGACGGCATTGCCTGGACTCTGAATTTCAGTACAGCTGTTATATGCCATTATAATGAAAAGTATGCTGTTACCACATTATAAACCAGGGGACTAAAGTTGTGTTGTAAAAAGGTGGTTTTGTATTATTGTAAAAGTGACTTGTAGGCAAGGAGGGAGAGGGAGCCCTTTATGCCTCTTTCCCCCCACAACCTCTCTGCCCTTCCTGTACCTCTATAGCTCCACCAGCAAACTTTGCTACAACCTGGGCACATCTACACATTCATTAATGTGCAGTAGTTACTGCCCATTTAATTTAGTAGCTGTTTAAAGAAGTACTCACTAAATGCACAGTAACTAGAGTTACCTTGCAGTACCACTGGTGAATCACTTTTAAGTGACACTACTGCACGGTAGCCTAATAATACTGTGCAGTAGCATATTAGCACCGTCTGTCCTGTGACTTGCAACTGTGCAGTGTTGTTAGGCTACTGTGCATTAAGCGTCTCGTGTAGACATGCTCACGGAGTCCAGCTCCTTAAGGTTACCACAGGATTCTGTGACTATTTTGGCACTAACCTCATAACACTCCACATGTTCTCAAGAAATGTCTCCTGGGAATGTATTCTGTTGCAGTGTGTAATGGAAAGATACTTCCATACAATTTTCCAGCCCAGGCTACATACTCACTGGACTGCAACAATCTTTCAGAACTACCAAAAACAAATTACCTTCCTGTTCTTTACTTCCTGTTTTACTCTGGCCTGTTCCATAAAATCATTACGGACAAGCAGCCATTGCTGGGTAATGCATTGCCACACATCACCCAGCAATAGCTGCTTTTCCATAATATTGCACTGCAGAAGTAAGTTTTCCTATCGACATCTAAAGTGTTTTGGAAACCTTTTGGGATGAAAGTTGCTGTCCAAACAAACATAAGATTTTATTATATTATGAATGTTGGTAGCTGTGCATTTTGCAGTAGCAGATTTTAAAGCCTTAAGAAGGGTGAGACATAACTAGTCATTTAACATTCTGATGCACAGATAATCTAAACCAGTAAGAAGACTATACAATTCTTTGTTAAAATATCTCCTTGACTAAGGCCTTGCCTTCAGAAGGACTGCTTACCACAGATCTTGTACCTGGGTTATAAACAAGCCTCTAGGACAGAAAACAGGAAGCGTTTACAAGAAAAATATTTCCCTAAGCATCTCTATACCACAGAGTTGCTGTGCCAGGTAGGGCATCTCCAAGCATGCCATGCTGCTCTGCATAAACTAATTCCTGTTCTAGAAGCAGTGTAGCTGCATTCATGCTGTGCATGCTCATCACTGCCCACAGCACAATGTATGCAGCTTCATGACTCCTCTCCAGAAGGGTGCCCACACCAAGCAGCACAGGGTTTGGGGATGTCGCGGCTTAGTGTGGTGAGTTTGTGGGGTAGCACACCCTCCCTGGGGGCCATTTAACTGGGGAGTGGAGAGGAGGCTACTGTGCAACACTGCTTATATGTAACTGCTGCAGAGAGACTGCTTCCTCACTGACCACGTGTCACAGAGCTTCCAAGCCAACCTCTGCATGTACTTGTACGAGAGCATCTCTGCTGCTTCACAGGATTTATTTTCTTGCCAAAAGGAAATCTGAACGTTAGTAGGGTTTCAGGCCAGGGCCTAAAAAGAAAAAACAAACCCTCTCGGGTCATGTGTTTCACATGACATCTAAAGGCATGCATGCTTCAAGATTTTCTTATCCAGGTCTGTGTCTTTAACTGCTTGTGCTCATGTCTGGGAAACTTTAAAAAAAATAAGCAATTTGAATGAGCAGAAAGGCAGAATTACACAGAGCAAGACTACTATTTTTAAGTCATATATCTTACACATATACTTGTGTACTGTTTGTGAATTCATTGTTACTAAGTAATAACCTACAATACTTTGTTTATATTGGAGTTAGGGAGCCATAGCACCAACTGTATTGCTAATTCAGTTTATGCATACTTATTTGTATAATTTAGCCCAGTAACATTTAATTGATTAATGCAGTTCTGCTTCTAGCTGTAGAGAGATTTTTTTTTCAGATGGACTCTGACATTTTCCACACTCAGTTGGACAGGCAGAAAGGATTTCTGCATGAAAGCCAAATTCAGCTCTCAGGTTGTCACTTGATGTCAGTGAAGATGCGCTAAGTAGCTCATTTGTCCTAGTATTTCATGAAAAGGACGGTGCTCCCATCGGTGTTGCGTTTCTCCTCTTCCCTATGTGTGTATGTTTGCAACGTGATGGGACTAGATCAGACAATAAGTATGTCCAACACCTCCGGTTGGACTCCTATCCCCTTGTAGCACAGCACTTCAGTGTTAGTATTAGGCTTGCATGACCACCTGCAGTGGTCCCTCAGGTCATGCCCAGCCTGATTAGAAGCAGAGTATTCCCCAGTGGGTCTTTACAGGGTCCATTTTTCCTAGTGATTTTTTTTTTTTTTTTTTTTTTCCAGCTCTCTCAATTCCTGGTAACATAAATGTATTTTTGATTATTAACATGGATTAGTCTCTGAGGTAATCATTGAGCAGTCTGGATGAGCCCTACTGCTTTGGAGAGCCCAGTCCCAACCCTTCTTGGAGCACATGAGCCACTTACGGCGTGCTTCTTGGCCAACACTGCTTGATGAAAATACGAGGAAAAGCATTGCTTGAGGAAAAGCTCTGACTGGCTTTTCTCTACCCAGACAACACCATGAGGCATTTCTTTCAGACCCCCAGTGGCAGGAAAGGGAGCAAAACCTGAACACACTGTCCATTTGGTCATGAAGGCATGCTTTTGAAAGGCTGGAGTTTGCTTTCTTCCTTTCTTGCTTTCTCAAGTCCTCTAAAGCCTCTGCTGGACTTGAGAATGACAACTACCATGACTAATGATAGTACCACTCTTCCAAACACCTTTCATCCAAGGAGCTACAGCTTTGATTAATAAGCTAGAATCTCAGTAGTAGCACAGTGCTCTACACAGCTCACTTGATCCGCCAGTAAAATGCAGCCCCCGCTGAGAGAGCTATTTATCAGCATGGAGCCATACCACACGAGTTCTGGGGAAGGAAGTGAAGCATATTGTATCCAGGTAAAATACATGGGATACCTAGGAAAGCAGAGTGTATTTTATTTACCTTTGGAATTTCCCCCAGCGGTTAGAAGAGGTACTCTGTAGACACCAAAGCTGTTATATCAGTGCCCTGCCCTGCATGGACAATCTTAAATGACTTGGGAGAGACTTGTATTCACTTTGGGTTTGTCTACATGCAGAGTCTACTGCTACTTAATATGTGAGTTTAAACTGTTTGACCAGCAAAAGGCTGGTTAAACTGGTGCAAATGATTTTGGCGGGGGGGAACGCAGTTAAGCTAGGGTTATATTGGCTTAGTTTAACACTGTTTTTAACCAAGGGGACAAACTAAAATGTGCCACTCAGCACAACATGAAGCCCTGATCCTATCAAGATGTAAGCATGTGCTTAACATCATGTAGTGAGAGCAGCCCAGTTGGAATCAACGGAAGTACATCAAACTTAACAGGCAGGGTTGGAGCCCAGTCATAGACTTGCACCACCTGAACAGGTGCAGATCTGGATGTCAGCTTTATTTACTGGCTGAAGCTGAATCAATATGGCTAAGTACAGACAGTCAAAAAACCAGAGACTGAATTGATTCAGTATTTGCAGGTTGTAAGTCTAAGCTGTGCAGACTGCACCAATAAGCAAATGAGCAGAAATTCACTTTTGATTCTGGAAATGCAGCAACATGCATGCAGTGGCCCAGGCCAAAAGCTGGTAAGTGCTAGAGCACACCTGCCTCAGCTGGAGCAGCCAGGTTGGGCCAAAGCTAACCTGCCCACTCTGCAAGTATAGGGGGAATGGGACTGCAGGGGGGTACAAAGCATCCTGGGATGCCAGGGGACTGTGAGTTAACTTGAATGTGGAGGGGATCCAAGACAGAAGTTCAAGATTAAACTGATTTAACCTAAACCAGCTAAGTCTGGTACTACATTAATCTGGGTTTATCTTAAATTAGTTTAGGACACTTTGAAAGCAGTTTATATGCAATGAACTTCTGCTGTGTTACAGGTTAGAACTGGTTTCTAGTCACTTATACTGGTTTTTGTGTAATTTCTGTCCCTAAGAGATGCAGTGGAAGAACTGTACAAATGACTGCACTAGTGCTATAGTTAAGGCATTCGTTTTCAGGACACCTCCACAAGCATGGAAATTAGAAACATAAGTAAAGTCAGTTTTAGAAAGCTAAGGAAACTCGGTTTAAGAAAGCTAAGACTCATCAGCAAGGTCTGGACTCCAGGGCAAGGAGTGAAATCGCAGAATACAAAGGCTCTGATCCAAACGTAAGGCCAAACGCTGCTGATCTTGCTCCCTGTACCTGTTCCATTGATTTCAGCAAGCCAAGCAGGCTTTGGCTTTGGCTTTGGCTTTAAATATGGGTTTTTTTTCCCAGCCCCCAGAGAAGAGGACAAAGTGTTCCTAGAGTGCAGCAGCTGAAGGTCAGCTGTTGTCATTGACTACTCTGGAGACAATTGCCCACTCTTACCTCACAGAGTTTGCCTTCCCACAGGGCTTTGGGGACTTTATGTCCTGGTTCCTGGTTTAGTCAACATGATTGACACAGAAAAAGCCAGGACTCTGCCCCTGAGTGGTGACTCCCAGAAGGGGTTAAATGTGGCTGATCTAGTCTGTGCTTTTTTTTAAATATTTGCTCTTTGTTTACATTGTAAAATGGCTTGTGATTTATGGGGAATAAAATATTCTTTCAGTCCAGTCCCTTCAGTCCTCACTCGCATGAAATTCCTATTGATTTTAGCAGGAGTTTTGACTGAGCAAGGATTTGTCCTTCAGTTTCCTTTCAATTGCAGTTGCCTTTAGCTGTCCTACATGCCTCTTCTAACCCAGTCTTACAACACTTTAGCATTGTTATTTTAGATTAAGTAAAATGAACTCTTGAGCTTCATCATAAACTGCTTTCCTGTATGTTTCAGAAGCTGTTCAGAAGAGCAGGATAGAAGTTTTCTGATTTTTATAGAAATACTAAGTGATAGTGCACTAGTTGGTCACCAAAACAAGATCTTGAAATATACCTTATTAACTGTCCTTTTGCTGTTCCTGGGTCAGTAGTGCCACACACTGTATGGTCATAACAGACTTTCAGATGGACAGAAATCTCATCTTGCAGAAGAAGGAAGATTTTAAAAGGCTTGCTCTTTTTTCAAGCTGTTCTCTCTCTTGTGCCCAAAGCTGGTGTGCACAAAACCTTGTGGATGTAATCAGGTGCATGTCAGATCACACAGGTCAGGCAGTTGGAAGTCAAAGTGTCCCAAATGGCAGAAGGCCTAAGTTCCTTACCTGAAAATCCAGTCCTAGAGTTCCCATTTTTGTCCCCATGGGTGGTGTTAGGGGAGTTTTGTGGGGGCTATAGCCACCCCAAAATTTACCTTCTCCCCCACCCTGTAGCCACCCCTCCCAATACTGTCCCTGTCCAAGCCCCCCTGCCTCCCACTCAGTTCACCACCTGCCCTGCACAGTTGAATCTGCCATGCTCCCACCTGCAGAGGCACGGCACCTTAAGTGGGTATTGTTAAAAAACTGAATAAGTATGTTTGACCATTGGCCAGAAGATGTATCGCAGCCCCCACAGTTTTCTGACTAGCCCACCTCAGCCCCACACTGGCAAGAGGCTGGTGCCACCCCATTTGTCCCTAATGAGCCAGCAAGTTTTATCCTTAAAGCCCAATCCTGCAGTCCTTAAGGAACAGAATCCCACTGAACTAATTGTGATCAGCTTTCAGAGCAAGGGAAGCAAAAAAAAAAAGTCATTAGAAGTCCCATCCCTGTAAAGGTCTGTAAGATCAGTGCCTATAATGGCAGCCTATTGCTGTGACATTCACCTAGGATTGTATCCTGCTATTTTAAGTCTGTACAGATGGCACCTGACTCCTCTTTTGTCTCCTGCTTTTAGATTATCAGAACAGAATAGTCTTTTAACTATATCTGCACAGTATAGTGCTTGTTTGACTCATTGGCTACTAGAGACCAACAAAGGCTGTTTGTATTTGAGAGAGAGTACATAAAGATGTCCTCTAGTACATTTGATCATTCAAAGGACTGAGTACATCCACTGCAGACATATGGAATGAAGATGATCAACTTGGCATTCCTTGTCTAACTGTTATCATCACAGCCCTTGCACACAATACCGCTGTTCTTCCAAAGAAATGTAAAGCCCTTAAGTGTAGAATATTTCTTGGGAAGAAGAATCTTATACGTTTGATACGTGTATCAGTTAAGCAGCCTAAGGATTCAAGCTCTGCCAAAATAAAGATGTATAAGTTGCCTTGTTATGTATTATGCTACCCATAAGAACAGCATTCCCAGATCTTATCCCATAGGCAGCTCTGTCTCGCTTATCTAAGCCAGGCTGTGTCTTTGAAAAGATTGGATAGTGATCTGCTCAGTTAGTTTCACATTCTGGCCTTCAGTGCCTTACCATAGTTGCAGACATTGCACTATTATGGGTATATGTAAATCCCACAGGACCACCCAACATCCTCACTAATGCTTTTTCAGTTAAAAAAAAAAAAAAAAAAGCCAGAGGAAATGGATTTTGAAGCAATTTTTAAATACTGTACAATTTTTTTAATTCCTCTGACAAAAACTACTTAACATACAATATTAGCTTACATACTTTTTTTTTAAGCTGCGGTGTCCTATGAGCCATGACACTTATTTATCTCCTCTGATAAGTGATGCTAAGATTCTTTGGACAGTTGTTCCTTAAATACTGTTTAAAATCTTGGGAAAAAATGAAGGCAATGCTCCTTTAATACAGAATGGTTGAGGGATGCACTGTGTGCCCCAGTCAAGAATCTTGAAAATGGCTTTAACCCCAGTGAATATTATTATAAATAATCTCTTTAGCGATCACAGACTGGGGAGCAAATTAGAAGTCTGGGTCTCTGACCTGCCATTCATTGCTCTTTAACATTTCTCAGAAGGCTTTTCCTGTGTACAACATCTTAGTTATATCACCATTCCTTGCACCTTTGTATTATAGGCAAAACAGCAGCTCTTTTGATGCGTCTTTGCAACGTATACAGCAGCTAAGGCGATTAAGTTAAACTGATACTTAATTGTTGCAGGTCTTCCCCTGCTTACTGTAAAGACATGCCATGTAGAAGGGCACAGATGCAACTATGTAGCAGTAATAAAGCTTTCCTTCCACAAATTGTCCCTTTTCCACTCCTCCGTTACTGATAGTTTCCCTATTTATAACAGATTACGGGAACTAATTCATGGTACTCCTGACAGCTGGAAAAAGGAAGAAAAATGGGCCAAGCTGCATTCGGGTTTCAGTTCCCAGGGTGAGGCTTTCCAAAGTGACTCCGTGCTTACCTCGTAAGTGAGCGAGGCACTGTCTCAGGTACTACCTTGCCCTGAGCAACATCTGCACTAGGGGATCTGGAGCCCCTGTCACACTATACCTTCCTTGTACAATGAGCTGTGCTGGGAGTCTCTGGTCAAGAGCCCTGTGGGCACAGGGTTTAAGGGCTTTAAAAATATTTGTTTTTTACTTGCATCTGATAGAGGTGTAGGTAGGGGAGCATCATACCACCACCAGGGATCTTGACAATGGCTCTGACCCGAAGGAGTTAGCTGCATCAGGGGAAAGGCCAGGAACCAAAGGGACCCCAGCAATTACACAGCCTTCTCTTATGCTTAGGCATGCTTGCTGTTCATCATGGTGAAAGCATATTGGCAGGGCGGCATAGAAAGAAACAGGCTGTCTCCAGAGGTGAAATCCTCAGCTCTGCTTCAGTCCCTGTAAGCTGGATAAAAGGGTTAGAGCAGTAGAGAGAGGCAGGATTCCCCAGTGAAGCAAGGAAAGAAGAGAGATGCAGGTTGCTTTCCAAGGGCTTCCTCTGAAGCTTTGTCAGAGCTGGGTGTTGGGATGAGGAGCCTCTGTGGCTTTGCTTTCAGGGGCAAAAAAAAAATGTATAGTTGCTTAAAAACATTTTTTCTTGCAAATAAAGCCTTGGAGGCACAACAGAGAATTTCACTCAGGGTCTTCACAGCTGCTATTCCAGTACCTCACCTACTCAGTAAATTCACACACATGCAAAATTGATGGGGGGAAAATTGAGCAGAAAAACTCATGTGCAGAAAACAAGTATTCTTATCATTTTCTTAACTTTAATAACTCATCGCTGGCAAAAAGGGAGAGAGCACAGTTAAAGTCAATTCTGTTTCACCCACTTACAGCAGAGCTGGCCTTTAGTCCTCAGTGTGTTTCCATTTTTCACCATCTAGGTCAGAGCTGCCAACTATTTGATATTCTATAGCAGAAGCATCTAGAAAATGTCACCACCAGTTGTCAGTTTGATAGAGATGCTTGTTAGAGGCTTAGCACCTTGAGGAAGCTATGCGTAGCCCAGCCAAGAAGGAAGAAATAGTATGCTGCATGCTGCTATGGTTTGTTAGGGAAAGAGAAAATTATATAAATATTCAGTAACTGATTAGTTACTCTCACTAATATAAAATCACCAATCCTCAGTGAACTAAAGCAATCGCCTGCCTAAGCTGCAAAGGGACAGTGCACCCTTAGCAGGAGAGGAGTTTCTTGTGTGTGAGCAAATCCCTGATTTGCACATACAAAGTAGGTCCCTGCAGTAAATACAGAGATGGATGAGGATTGGATTATTCATGATCAGGCTCTCCTGACTGTTCTAACACAATAGGAGATTAATGAAGAAAGGATTGAGCACTTCGGGCACTCCCAAGCTGACCCCTGCACCTTCTTCTGTATGAGCTAAGAATATGTCTAGACCGTGGGACAGGTAGGCTAGCTCAGCTAGCAGTTCAGGGAAGACAGTGGTACAGGCTTCTGAGTAAGTACCTCAGAGTCTGGATGGGATTGAACTGAAGCCCATGGTGCTGCACCTTCACTGCCTTGTTTTCTAAACTATGTGGATTACAGGTTTCTCAGGTATGTCTGGGCTGCAGTCACAACACTGACTGCAGTGTGGATATCGCCTATGGGATAATTATACATGCGTCTGGAAGAGCATAATCCAGTATCAGTGTGATCTTGCATGTCAATCATGTAAATAAGCATTGTGATGTGGCTTGTATGTATGGCATAAATGCAACACCAAATTACTGCTAGATTTATCCTGCCCTGTGCACTTCAGGTATTGACATTTTTCTCTTTTCCTAGTGGCCTCTTCATTAGGCTGCAGACAGATGTGGTATTTCTTTTGAGTTGAGACAAAGGCCTCTTGTCCCAGAACTCTTCTCTGTTTAAGCCTGCCATAAAAGAAAGGATTCAACCCCTACAAAAATGAAGGAAATAATCAGTTTTAATTGCATTTAGTCTTTCTTTAAAAGAAAACTCTTTTCTGTCTGTCTTGTGAACAGGCTCAGAGTCCGTACCTTCCCAACTATGGAGGAGTTGATGTGCATTTCACTGGTATGATTGACTGCTTTAGGCAAACGGTGAAGCACAGAGGTGTGCTTGGACTCTGGAGTGGACTCACAGCCAGCCTGCTCAAGGTAGGAATTGCCTTCAATCTATTTTCAGCCAGCTGAGACAAGCTAATGGGTGACTTGTGATCATCATAACACACATGATGCCATTCCCATTTATGCTGAGTAGCAAGTTTGTAACAGGAAAAGGAATCATGAAGCTACTGAGTACATCTTGGTCTTCCTCAAAGTTGCTGCTTTTCAGATTGCACCATCCTCATCAATTTATTCCAGTCCATTAAGGAAAGGAGAGAGAGAATCTAGGGAAAACTACTAAACATAAAGACCCATATTGTCAGCTAGGGTACATCAGCAGAGCTCTGCTGAATCAGCTCAGGACAAAGAAGAAAATCAACTCTACCATGTGCAAAATACCTCCGAGATTTCCTGTTAGGATTTAATTATTTAAAAAAACACTTTGAAGCAAAGTACAATGCAGGCCCATTTCCCCAAGAGAGTACTATAATCAGGGGTGTGCTTAGCGTTTCATGGAGCATGCTGCAGGCTTCAGACTGGGTTAATTAGTTTGTGACCAGATTCTCAGGTAGGGTAAATCAGCATAACTCCATTGACTAGGAGACCAGATCAAGACACAGACACCCCAGCTTTCTGAACTCTGAATAGGGAATCTTACTGGCAACTGTAAATTAATTATTGATTTCTATCTGTATGGTTGTTTTTACAGGTTGTCCCATACTTCAGTATTATGTTTAGTACCTTTGAATTCTGCAAGCGGGTCTGTCTGTACAGAAATGGTTATATTGAATCTCCGTTAAGCTACAAGCTCACTCCTGGAGTGGACCAAAGTTTACAGCCACAGGAACTGCAAGAATTAAAGCTGCTTCGAAGAGGAAACCTTGAGCCAAGGAAACTTCAAGCCAAGGAAACTCACTCTTGAAAACTGATCTGGGAAGCCCATGGCCTGGATGGTAGGCTAATATCATTCTGAATCAGCTCCACAATATTAAGAAAGTATAGGGTAAAGGAGGGTGTACTGAGCTACAGATACCAGCCCCTCACTGTGGGACTGAAACACCTGTGTCAGATATTCATGGGTGTTGTAACTCATGTAGGAAATGGACACACGCTTACCTACAAAGGAATGACACAAACGTTTTTGAACTACTACAGTACTGGAACTTAAAACCAACTCAGTGGAAGTGTTTTTAAATATCAAATAGCTTTTTAATACTAAAGTCACTTGCAAAGAATGAGAGAGCTGAGAGATGAGCATGAATTGTAACTTAGTCCAAAAATCATCAAAGAATGGTAAATCTGTTTTTAAAATCCCAGTGCTCCTTGGGGCACTAGTGTCCAGAATGGTTACAAACAATAACTAGACTTCCTATCATGTGAGCGTCTTGACTGAAATCTGTCTGTCTGAGATCCCATGTGGATGTGGCATTCTGAAGCTGCAGCTCTGTTCCCGCACAATTCACACCTCTGCTAATCCTCCCCGTTCTTATTTTCAGCTTTTTGCAAAAGTTGCTTGAAAACAGTTGAATTTTCTAGAAGTCCCTCTTGCAAACAAAGGGGAAATACCCTGAAGCTGTGCTCTTACCGAGAAAGAATCATCATGTGTGAGGTGTGCTGAACTGACAATCTAACAAACCTAAGTGCATGTTAAAATATCTTCTCACTCCCTTGTCCCCCTAGAATGCCACTCCCTGTACCTGAATCACTGAAAAAGCAGCACTGTTTGTATGTTTTAATATTTGCTTTAACTACTGAATATTGCCTGAGAAATGCAGCTACCACATGGCTTAGCTAGGTCAGAGCTAACATCCTATCAATGTTTTGTCAGTATTTTAAGCTGTATTTTATATTAAATTAGTATTTTGGAATAAAAGATATGATCAGATGTTGAATCCTGTTCTATATAGTATTTGCCCACCGCAACCTGAGATTTGAGTAGCATAATACCTTTTGACTCTTGTGATCTCAATCAAAATGTTTCCATGCTTCTAGTTTCTTTCCTTTCTCATGTCCTTGTGGCAAGGTATTTAGCAGAATTTGCAGATTCATTGGAATCTGATATGGCTGTGCCATTAGCACTTGTGTGATGGTCTCAAGCTTTTGACCTCTGGACTTCCAATTGCTTGCCCCAGTGTCCCTGCTAGCGGAGTTTCATATCTCCTAGATATGAAACTGGAATGCTGCACTGGAAGGACCAGTTTTCTGGTAGCATAAATGTCACTGGTAGGCCTCAGGTGAGCAAGGAATAGTGCATGGGATCCAGCTTTCTTGGACATGAAAGCTGATTTTCCTGGGAGAAGTGCAAAGCTTCTCTGTGCATTGGTAAGGCATCCAGTTGTAGCTGGCACAGAGTGCCTGAAATCAGGCACCTCCACTGCCTTTGTGGAACATTCAGGCAAAGCGTGCTAGGAAAAAATACAGCTTGCCCATGGAAACTTATAGCAGAAGGCAGCATCAGAATTCAGTCTTATATTCAAGGAATGAAGCTTTTGAGAGCAGGAATAATAGTGACCTTGTAGTATACTGTCACAGGGCACTAAGCTGCCTGCTTCTTTAAGGACAGAATCTGCCTAGAGAGAGGGCCCTAGGAGCCAGGCAGAAACCCCACCAGATGCAGCAGGGTTAAGAGGGAATTAGCCTGCACCTGGTCAGCTGACCGGAAGAAGGCAGGCCCCTGGGCACATATAAAACCCAGGGCTAAGGCCAGCAGGGGTTAGTTCTCTGACAGCAGTCAAGGGAAGGAGCCTGCAGAGAATTGCCCAGAGACGCTGTGGCCACTTGGTATGCTGTTCACAGGACTAATGTGGCCCCTGGAGCTCACCAGGTACCCTAGGCTACAAGGTACTTCATGCTTGGGGGGAAGTTTGCCTCTTTTAAAGGGACAGAGTGCACCCTGCACTGGTTGTATTACATTATAGCCCAGGGGCTTGTGTTTTCCATTGTTATTTAGACTGGTGGATCGGACTGAGGCTACTGGGGAGGAGGAGCCCTCATTGGGGCACACTACGCTGCAGGGAGCCCAGCACCAGTGAGGGCACAGGGACAGGGCTGCGGGGAGCCCAGTACCAGTGAGGGTGCAGGGACAGGGCTCCAGGAAGCCCAGTGACGAAGGAAGGCTGAGTTATATCAAGGCCTCAGAGGGACAATATTTGAATACCATCTGCAAGGTATGGGGAGTGATAAAGGGGTGGTTTTGGAGTCACGCATCTAGCCCATAAGGCTTGGGGTGTCCTGTGAGACATTTCCTTAGCAAGGGGTCTAAGAACCCACACAGCTTAGTGGGCTTTCTTTAAACAGCTAATAGAAGTTTCTAGATCACAGGCACTGGTTCTCATGGGGGATTTCAATCATCCTGACATCTGCAATACAGCAGTGCGCAGGCACGCCAGGAAGTTCTTGGAGAGTATTGGGGACAATGCCCTGGTGCAAGTGTTGGAGAGGCCAACTAGGGGCCATGCTCTTCTTGACCTACTGCTCACAAATAGGGAAGAATTAGTGAGCAGTGTAGAAGTAGATGGCAACTTGGGCAGTAGTGACCAGGAGATGACTGTGTTCAGGATCCTGAGGGAGGGAAGGAAGGAGAACAGCAGAATACGGACCCCGGACTTCAGAAAAGCAGGCTTCGACTCGCTCGGGGAACTGAAGGGCAGGATCCCCTGGGAGGCCAGTCTGAGGGAGCTGGCTGTACTTCAAAGAAACCTTAGGAATGAACCATCCTGATGTGCAGGAAGACTAGCAAGTATATAGCAGAAGGCCAGCTTGTCTTAGCAGAGAATTCTTCAGTGATCTACAACACAAAAAGGAAGCTTGCAAGAAGCAGAAACTTGGACAGATGACTAGGGAGGATTATAAGAGTATTGCTAAGAAAGGCCAAAGTGCAACTGGAGTTGCAGCTAGCAAGTGACACGAAGGATAACGAGAAGGATTTCTACAAGTATGTCAGCAACAAGAGGAAAATCAGGGAGAGCATGAGTCCCTTACTGAATGTGGGAGGCAACCTAGTGGCAGATGATGCAGGCAAGGCAAGCAAGGTCTAGACTACTGTCCTTTTCTAGTCCTACACTTAGGACAAAACAATCCAGTGCACCAGTACAGGCTGGGGACCGACTGGCTACGCAGCAGCTCTACAGAAAAGGATCTGGGGGTTACAGTGGACAATAAGCTGAACATGAGCCAGCAGTGTGCCCTTGTTGCCAAGAAGGCTAACGGCATACTGGGCTGCATTAATAGGATTGTTGCCAGCAGATCAAGGGAAGTAATTATTTTCCTCTATTCAGCCCTAGTGAGGTCACATCTGGAGTTTTGGATCCCCCACTACAGAAAGGATGTGGACAAATTGGGAATAGTTCAGTGGAGGGCAACAGAAATAGTTTGAGGGCTGGGAGACATGACTTCTGAGGAGAGGCTGAGGGAACTGGGCTTATTTAGTTTAGAGAAGAGAAGACTGATGGGGGATTCAATAGCAGCCTTCAACTCCCTGAAGAATGGTTCCAAAGAGGAGGGAGCTGGACTGCTCTCAGTGGTGGCAGATGACAGAAAAAGGAGCAATGGTCTCAAGTTGCAGCAACGGAAGCATACGTTACATCTTAGGAAAACCTTTCTCCCTAGGAGAGTAGAAAAGCACTGCAACAGGTTACCCAGAGAGGTGGTGGTATCTCCATCCTCAGAGGTTTTTAAGACCTGAATAAACAAAGCTCTGGCTGGGATGATCTAGTTGGAGATGGTCCTGCTTTGAGCAGGAGGTTAGACTAGATGGCCTCCCGAACCTAATTTTCTATGATTCTATGGGCAGGAAATATGGGCATGGCCACAAGGCGCACTCATTCCTAATTCTCATTGTGGGCATACCTTTTGACTGATATCTCACAGCACTCCTGT
This sequence comes from Crocodylus porosus, assembly GCF_001723895.1. Classification (NCBI taxonomy): domain Eukaryota; kingdom Metazoa; phylum Chordata; order Crocodylia; family Crocodylidae; genus Crocodylus; species Crocodylus porosus. The sequence goes on along the minus strand of NW_017728924.1, from coordinate 3,020,152 downwards.
AATATAGGGGAGTATTACTGAGCCCCTGTTGCATATGGGTAAAGACAGGACCAAGATCAGCCTTGAGGTAAGCTCATGCATGGGCTAGAATTTGAGAGAACTGGACTGAGCTAGGCTGGGATTTCAGACACCTGGCTGGAGGAGCTCAGACTGGAATTTATACCTGTTACTTCCCTACCCTCCAGATAGTCTCACAGGCTGTGCCACTTCCCTTGTTTTCGAAGGGCAGATTTCTTCTTTACAGCATTATGCCTGCAGTGTCTAATATACGGATACGGGACAGAAAGCAGAAGAGGCAGCCTGCCTACAACAGAGCCAGTAAAGATGGAAAGAAGGGACAGGGAAGTGGGCCTACCCTTTTAAGGCCAGAACATTTTGGGCCAGCAGGGGCCTAAGGCCAGAAAAAGAGCCTAGGGAAGGCATAGCAGCTAGCTTCCCCACTAGCGCCAACATGCACAAAACTCCAGCCAGGTGAGGCTGAGTAGGGTACATGACCAAAATGTGGTGGGGCTAGGAGAGAGAGAAGTTGCTCCCAAGGAGAGAGAGGGTCTGTCAAGCCCTGACTGTAGAGAAGGCTGTATTCTCCCTGACACCTGGAGGGAAGGCCTTGGTGGACGCTCTAATCCGTGAGTCGTTCAAGAACCAAATGTGGCCCTTCTCCTGGCAAACATCTACCCCCCCGCCCCCACCTGGGGCTTCAGATGCTTCCACATCCTTTGCCGGGCGGCCTACATGCAGGCCCAAGCCCCGAGGCTTGGGGTTCGGATGCCCCTAAGTTTTGCTCGCCCTCAGAGCAAGCCAGGGAGGAGTCTCCCATCCCGCTGGAAAGGAAAGTGGGAGGTGAATTATACATTACCTCCGCGGTAGTACCCGGCGCCAGAAAAGCGGTTATCCCCAGTCCCTAGGAAAACCGCTTGAGTGGTCGCGGTTTACATGGACGTGGTTCCTCTGGGATCCTCAACCCCTCCAGGGCCATGTGCGGCCTAGTACCAGCGCGCGTCCAGGTGAACGAGAGCCGAGGCCGGAGCCGGGAGGGGAGCGCACGGGACAGGCGCTGCGGGCCCGGCCCGGCCATCCCGGCGCTCCTCGCGGCCTCTCAGCCTCCCTCGCTGCGCTCCGGTTGCCATGGAGACGGCGGGGGGCTCCGCGCCGGGG
>NW_017728924.1:3012410-3018897 GCF_001723895.1 Crocodylus porosus | reverse complement strand
GGCCCCGCCCCGCGCGCGCCCTATGTAAGCCGGCCATTTCCGCTGCGCGGCCTCCGCATCGCATCGCCCGGGCCCGCACCGCACCGCCCCGGCCCGCACCATGACGGACGCAGCTCTGTCCTTCGCCAAGGACTTCCTGGCCGGCGGCGTGGCCGCCGCCATCTCCAAGACCGCCGTCGCCCCCATCGAGCGGGTGAAGCTGCTGCTGCAGGTGAGCGGGAGCGAGGCCGGGCATCCCCCGGCCCAAGGTCGCGGCAAGGAGAGGGCGCGGCCCCTGAGTCTGGGGCAGCCGTGACCTTCCCGGCCGGGATGCCTTCGGCACGGGGCATGGCGGGCGGGGGTGTCCTCTAAACCGGCTGCGTCCTGCCCCCGCCACTCCTTCCCGGGCTCTGCGGCTGGACGGAGCCAGCGATGCCGGCCCGAGCGGAAGATGCTGCCCTTGAGCGCGAAGAGAGGCGGTGGCAGGCCTGGATGGCGACGGAGCGCTGTCGCAAAGGGCCGGGAACGCAGCACGCTGGAGCTCTCCAGGAACCGCCGCCGCTTACAGGAAGCTGAGCTGAGCACGAAGGGCCTGTTGGCTTCCTCGCCGGCTGAGGGAGCCCTGCTGGGTTTTTTTGTCCTCTGGCTCATCTCGGGTTCACGTGGTGCAGATGCCTGGGTTTTAACCTAGCGAGGCTTTGGGACGCCTGTTTCTGGGGCCTCTCTGGATTCTTGCATTTATTAAATACCAGTAAAGTGGCAGGTTTCCATTTTCAAGACAGATTTGCTGTTTTTCGTGTAAAGTGACTTCATCTGTATAGTAAGGCGGTTGCTTCAGGACTGAGTTGGATCCTAATGGTAAAATGCAGGCGAAAGCAAACTCCGCTTGGCGGAAGCTGTAGACACTACTTGTGGTCTTCTCTACTAGCATAAAGATGCCTTGGTAAGAAAGCAAGTGATTTAATCCTGCTTCTCCTAATGTCCCACAGGTACAGCATGCAAGCAAGCAGATCACGGCAGAGAAGCAATACAAGGGCATCATTGACTGCGTTGTCCGTATCCCCAGAGAGCAGGGCTTCTTGTCCTTCTGGCGTGGCAACTTGGCCAATGTGATCAGATACTTCCCAACTCAGGCCCTCAACTTTGCTTTCAAAGACAAATACAAGCAGATCTTCCTGGGCGGTGTTGACAAAAGAACCCAGTTCTGGCGTTACTTTGCTGGTAACCTGGCATCCGGTGGCGCGGCCGGTGCTACGTCTTTGTGTTTCGTCTACCCTCTTGATTTTGCCCGAACCCGTCTGGCAGCTGACGTGGGTAAAGCTGGAGCTGAAAGAGAATTCAGAGGTCTTGGTGACTGCCTGGTGAAGATCTTCAAGTCTGATGGGCTGAGGGGCCTTTATCAAGGCTTTAATGTGTCTGTGCAGGGTATCATCATCTACAGAGCTGCCTATTTTGGCATCTACGACACTGCCAAGGGTAAGTTCTTTGTCTCGATGTAAGGTAGCTCAGAGACCAAATAGGAGTCCTTCCCCACTTTGAAAATAGCCTAGGAAAAATGAAGTAGCTGGCTAGCATCATTGTGCTGATTTTTGGTCTTCCTAACTTGAACCCCACCCCCTTTCCTCCTGTAGGAATGCTTCCTGACCCAAAGAACACCCATATTTTCATCAGCTGGATGATTGCTCAGACAGTTACTGCTGTTGCTGGGTTGACCTCCTATCCATTTGATACTGTGCGTCGTCGCATGATGATGCAGTCTGGGCGTAAAGCAGGTATGTTTCCAATTCCCTTGTAGAATGCCTTGTAGGGTGGATGTCTAGAACTCGCCACAGAGACTTGCTAGAATAGGGTGGGGAAAGTCCTGCACATCTGGAGGCGGGTATGTCTTTAAATGCCAGGTTTTGGAAAGGGTGAAGGGCTGTTTCAGTTGTAGGATCTTGCATCTAAATATTGGAATGGGTTGTCGGAGAGAATCTCTCCTCTTTTTTTAATGCCTTGTTGCCTTAATGCAACTGCCACTTTAGTTGCTTTAGAGATTTCATGGGAGTATGATGTAGTGTGCTGAAGGCTGGTTCTCATTCATAGATGTAACAATTGATGGGCAAGTGTTGCTATTGCTGTCAGAGGCAACACTGTAAGTAAACGGCTGAGCCAGGATTGGAACGTAAGAGCTCTTCTCCATAGCAAACACTGCTACTGCTGCTGACACTGCTCTTTTTTAAATTTAAAAAAAACAAAAAACCCCAACCAAAAACCTGAAACCTAATAGATTGGTGCACATGGCATAACCCATCAGGATGCTGTAGTAGCAACATGACTCTGGAGGGACCCTGTAAATGAAGGTCTTTGTTTAAAATACAGACTCTGAAATAGATGTTAATACAGTTGATCTCTGGCTACAGTTGCAACACTGATGGGAATAGACAAAAGACCTGATATTCCTTTCCTAAAGGGCACACATGTTAAGACTTTCTCCTTGCAGTGGCAAAACTGGGAGCCTTAAGCCATTGTCCTTTTTGTGCATGACACACTAACCACCTCTATCTTCCACAGCTGATATCATGTACACTGGTACAATTGACTGCTGGCGGAAGATTGCTCGTGATGAAGGTGGAAAGGCATTCTTCAAAGGTGCATGGTCCAATGTCCTCAGAGGAATGGGCGGTGCTTTTGTCTTAGTCTTGTATGATGAAATCAAAAAATTCACTTAAGTTATTTCCCATTGTGAACTGGCATGTTGTATTATGTAACTTACTATGACCATTCATGGACTGTATTATAACCGTCTAGTTATCAGCTACAACTGGTGACTAAACTGGTTAGCGAAGGGGAAGGTCAACTGCCTGACCTTGGCTCTTGTATCAAATCATTCCCCTGATGGGACTCAACTGTGGTTTCTATTTCAGTCACTCCTGTTTTAACAAACTTAAAGAAATTAAAAAAGAAAAAACATCTGGAACAAATTATTTTGTGTTTGCTTGCTTTTTTGCAGCTGCTGGTAGGAGGGTTGTGGGGAAGGAGGTGAAACATTTAGTTGCACATGGTGACCGTATGGTGGCAGGGGGAATATTATAGTCTGGGTGCATATGAATATGTAACACTTGCTAAAGAAGTATTAAAATTAATGTCTAATTCAGGGATCAGAAATGGGACTGTGGCAAACCCTGTTCTCAAACTGGGGGGGAAAGGAATTGTGTCCTTCACAATCTCAAATGTCAGTTTTGGCAGCCCTGGCCTATGCTTTGTTTTTGTTTTGCCTTGTTGTTTTTCTTCTTAACTGAGTATTTGATTTGTACAGAGCTCTGTTTCTAGCATAAATGAGGTAGTTGCTAGTGTTTGCACTAACATCAGCCAGAGCACAGGGAAGCTGCAGTTTTAAGTGTCAGTCTGCTCTTTCTCCAAACAAAATAAGCACCTTAACTTGCATGTCTCTGAAGTGGAGTTTGTACTAAGTCAAATTTTTTTTTTTTTTTTAATGGATACAGAGTTTACAAATCTAGTGGGAGGACTAGCAATGGGAGCCAACATGAGTGCCACTAGCTTAAGAAACAAAACTTAACTTGGACATACCCACATTCAGTGCCAGGCTTAGGCAATATGGGCTCCTGAGAGAGCAGCTGTGCTGCAAAGCTGTAGTCAAGTCTGCCTGCCTGTGCTTATGTGGCTGTGGCACTCTTCAAGGGTAGTGCTGGGCTTACTAACATCAGGTTGATCTTATCTTCCTGGTGAAGGGTGTAAGGACATGGAGGAATCATGGAAGATAATGGAGGTTTATTGGCACCTTAATAAATAGTGGGTGGGTTACCCAGTAAGTTACTCTGGGCTTTGGCCCTCCTCCCCTGGTAGAGCAGCTGGCCTATATACAAAGTGTGGGGATGCCTCTCACCCTTAGTTCAGGGAAATGATGTCCCTCATACACAGCTGACAGACAGTCCTGCCTCTATCTGCAACTTGGTTGTCTGTTGGGAGTTTTTACACAATGTGCCTGGTGAAGTAGTCTGAGCCAGGGGTCTACCCATCACTTTCCCTTGCAGAGTTCTAGTAACTGCTCCTATTTATGAAGTTAATCCATGTCATGTAGATTATGGAGGACACAGCCCCACTAATCATGGTTATAATCATTAGGCAGACAGCACATGGATCATAGTCACTCTTGGCTGGCCTGTGCACTAGGACTCCCAGCTCTCAAATGCTGCTGAGCAGCTGCACTACAACACTGGTGTACTCTCTGCTGTAAAAATTCCTCTTCTAGTCCAGACATACCAGCAGTGGCAAGGAATGTAACAACATGAAAAAGAGGCAATTGGTCATACGGTGGCACCAAGGATCTGGGTGAGCCACAATGCATACCCCAAACTACCTACAAGCCTTTGTTTTCAAGGGGAAGACTCCATAGGCGTGTAAGAGATGAAGGTGGGAAAACAAGAGGAGGTCATTGAAAACCGGTCCTTGTTGTGGCTTGGTACTTTGACCCAAACCAGCAGCTGGCTTCTTTAATCACCCTAAAAGACCACTTTCCTACTAGTGAAATGCATATTATGGATCAGCCTGGTTGGATCCCCTTTCCTCCTCTAGCCTTCTCAGAAGCACTTGCTTCTCATCCGCTTCTGCCTTGCCAAGCTCTTCTGAGTAATGTCAAGGGTCTCCCAGAAATGCTGCTTGGGAGGTTCTTGCTGGCATGTGGATTAGCTCACTGGGGCAAGTGAAATATTTACTGCCAGCCTGGGAGGTGGAAATGCAAGGCTGGAAAACTGCCAGGATGAGCGCAAGTGTTCTATTTACTTTCTAAGTGTCTTTGCACATGTAGGATGCTGCTAAACCGGACTCAACTGGGGCAGGACAATGCCAGAACCTGGTTTCTTCAGCTGTAAAGTCAAGAGTAGCCAAGTCCTGTTCATCTATTTTATGTGATTGGCTTGGTATGTGGGGGCTGAGATTTTATTGTACCAGGTATATTTAATAGAAATTATGCAGGTATTTCACAGCCTTGCTACAAAACTTTTTCTTACTGGGCAAGAGTACTAGTCATTGAAGTTGTCTCTTTCACCAGCAGGAAATGCTGGCAGTGGTATCAAAAGCTTCCTTAATGCTGCTCTTAGCATGTCTCCACCCTAGTCTAGGGCATCAGGGGAAATTCAGTCTCCCACCACTTGGCCTCCTTTGCTGAAACTGTATTAGTAATGGTTAACTCATACATAGAACTCATCATCTGTAGCTCTCAGACTACCTTGTGAAGGAAGCCAGTATCGTTTTCCTAGTTTTACAGAGGGGGAAACTGCAATAGTCAGTTATGTCCATTATGGTGCAGTTTTTAAACAATTTTCCCATCAGGAATATTAAAAATACCTGATTTTTGTATTTTACTTTTGCGTGGCTGTCTATGCCATGCTTTCCTGGGAGATCTAACTGGGGAAGGCTGATTGGCTGAGGATGTCTGCATATCACCATCCTTAATCCTGCTTTGATCTTTAACAGAACTAAGGCTCCCAGTGTCCTCCTCACTAGAGTGGATGGGGACAACCTCATAGCAGTCCAGTGCCTGGAAATCCTCTGCTGACAAGGTGTTGACGCAGAAAGGCTCCACAAAGGATCATGTTAAATATTTGCTCATTGCTCTGGAAGGCTGAGCCTGGCGCTAAATGTTTGACATAGCAATGTGCTTAAGGCAGGCCAAGCCCTTCCTACTGACTCCTCCTAGCTTTCACTTTCCTCTGTAAGAGCAGAGCTAGCAAAGCTATGATTCACTCCAGTGTTGGATCACTGTGTATTTGGACTCAGTGAATGAAAAAGCAGAAAGGGCACATCGCCAGCCCTACAGCTGCACGCTATCCCTCCCTCAAGTCTGATTTCCACGTGGCAGAGCAGTGAAGGAATCAGGGGCACAGTGTATTCCCAACTTGATAGCTGGACATAAGTGTGAGCCACTAAGTTCAGTATGGTCCAAAGACCCTCAAGCACCAGGAACCGGGGTTGTGCCAGTGTGGGATCCTTTAGCATAACAATAGCTAGAGACCTTTACAAACAACAGAAAATGACTCGGCTTTGTTCCACTCTACAACTCTGTAGCAGGTGAGGAGTATCATTCCCCTCTGCCTACCCTCTGGTCGCCAAGGTTGTGAGCAACAAGCATGAATTAGGACAGGTGGTAATGTTGTGATCCCTCCCACCAGCTCTAAGTACACTAGCTCTGGAACAGGGCTGCATTGGCGTGTTGCTGAATGCAGGCTAATAAATCCTGGTCCTCAGCCATAATGTAGCTCTGTTCATTCTGTTCTGGAACTAACAGGTGCAGAGCAGCCTGGGATATCTCTGCAGTACTACCTTGCACCAGGAGACATGCCCTCTCTTCAGGGGTCATGATAACCAGAGACGCGTTCCTTTCCACTATGTACAGAAATGAGGTCCACGCTAAGTTGCAACAGTCTTGAAGCTTATCATGACTTGATTAAAAAGTGGAATGGTTAATGCTCTTATGCTTTTCCAAACCATCGTTTAGCACTCCTAGAAG
>NW_017728924.1:2999487-3011927 GCF_001723895.1 Crocodylus porosus | reverse complement strand
CTCTGTGTTCTGGAGAGTATCCAACCTGTGCATGTGCAATAGGACACCACTCGCTGCCTACCAGCAAGATCCCTTGTCTTTCTTTTCTACGGGCAACAGGAAGGCTATTTATATCCAGGGAAAGATAAAGCAGCCTCCTTAGACAAGGCAGCTTTATAGCAAGAAGGAGACCAGAGCATATAGCTGCAACTGGTGATTGTCTTTTGAAGGCTACAGGCCATTTCCCTAGGTCTCTAGAGTTAGCATGAATACAATTAATTAGTAGCAGTGTTAGACTGTTAGTCATGCCTACAAACAACCAGCAGTTGTTTGAGAGAGGATCTACAAAGACTGAATGGAAGACAGTCCCTGAGTCCCAATCAAGCACCTCCCCAACAAGGAGCATGCTCTCTGCCTGCAGGTAACTTGAAGAAGAGCACCTCGTGCCTGAAGGCTTGTTCAACACCTCTCCCCACTCCACTGGCAGTCCAATAAAACAGATCACGAAACCCTTTGCTTCTTGTGCGAGTAACCCAATAAGCCAATTCTAGAATTTTAAAAGAATTAATTTAAGTTATGCAACCCCTTGGATTCAGCTATTTGTTGTTTGGCACAGTTATATACTACAAAGACTCTCAAATGGCAGATTTCAAATCCAGGGAATGCGGACTCAAGAGTTTTGACTGGCCCGCTATAGACATGTGGGTACGCTGCCAAGTGTAGCCTGAGATTCAGATTGGAGCTTTTCCAGCATTTAGGAGGGTTCGGCCCTGATTCTGGAATCATATCCCAGAGTTCTGATGCAGGCCGATTTACAGGTTGGAAAAGAAAAATATCCCCATTGACTTTAGTCAGCTCTGGTTCAGAACCTAAGTTATGAACTTTTCTTTGCATTTGTTGTGGTGTCTGAATACCAGCCTGATGCCCTTATTTGTGCAGTATTTACCAAACTGACTCAATAAATACAGAAAATTAGCATTTGAAAGTGTTAGTGAGAGGCACCTTTCACTGCCTACAGATACCTTAGTGTCCCAAGTGCCTTGTTAAAAAAGTGCTTTGAATCCAAGCTTTTCAGGGCAGATATTAATGTCCCTCCATTTTAAATCATTCTACTTTGTTCTGGTTGTCGTTAAAGGTACGGATTGAAAAGGGAAAGTAGCCACGGCCACCCAGCAAATGAATGAAACCTAATTAAGAATCTAAAATCATGCGATATTGTTTGGCTTCAGCTATTTTATGTCACTATAGCGCTCATAAATCAAGACCAGATACAATCAGGAAAGTCGATCACAATCTAAAAGTGATGAGAGGGGAGCCTAATCTAAGCTCCCAAACTTCTAAAGCAAAGCCACAGTCTGCAGTTGTGATCTGTCTCAGTAGCTTGGGATAAACTGATGCGAGCGGTCATTTCTCCTGGCCCTGGATCATTATTTTGATCCCCTTGATTGCTACTAAGGCCTGAATATGCGATGTATATCTCCAAACACAGCCAGACCACCAGCTGTGGGATGCTTCTGTGTGCTTGGTCTCTAGCCCTGCTATAGTGTTGTAAGAACTGACGTGGATGCTATAACATATAGGTAAGGAGTAAGAAAGCAATGTACTTATAAACTTGCCCCTCTCGTGCAGAGGTGGCTGGCCAAACAAAAACAGTCAAGACCCAGTATTAAATGAGTAACAGCCTTTGTCTCTGGCTTATTCAGGAATGACTAGCACTGATATGTCATCGTCAGTGAGTCAGGCATGTCGAAACCTCCCCCACATAGGTGTTCTCTCTCTGCTTCCACTGCTGCCGGGCTCCATTATGCAATATTTTTGTTTATGTAAAACATGTTGGGTCAGACTACTCCCCAAGGTTAAAACTTTCTCCTGAGATCGATCCCATCGGCCTCCCCAGGGCCAGCAGTGTGAAGAAGGGCTGCCCTATCTCCCCTTGGGCCCCTTCCATTCACAATAAGGACAGCCTTGCTCTGCAAGCAGGCACATCCCACCCAGCACAGGAGAAGAAGGAAGCATCACGAGCGATACCCAAGGACTGATTGTAGGAATTATGAAATGCACTGTAATCATGCAGCAGGTGAGCCCCAGTACAGCTTATAGCAGACCTGGGACCCAGCCCAACTTGTTGCTATGGCCCTTTCAAGCCTTCAGGCAGCTGGGGAAGAGCTGGACATGACAATACCCCAGGCATGGTTCTTCCTGGCTCAGGCTTAAAATACCTGGGGGAAACCGGGGGTAAGTTTTCTGTGTCAGGGACTTTCTTGCTGGCACAAGTAAATGTGAACTGGGGCCTGGAGGACAACTTGCAGTGTATGGTAGGATGGGACAGGTACAAAAGTGGCAGACCCAAGCCTTCCACTAGCCTTTAAGTTCTGGGCTGAAAATGAACCACCACCAAACAGGTTCAGAGTTAAGACCCTAGCTGAAGAGGCTGTCTGAACTCTCAGGCCCAGGGCAGCCACTACTCCAACTTGCCCCAGCTGAGATTTCTGTACTAAGCTGGTTTTTAAAATCCCCAGGCCTACTACAAATGTCTCAGTGGTTTCCTTTAGAAAACAACATGAGCGTGGGAGTTAAATCACTCTCCCTGCGTGGAGTCTGTGCCCAAACCTGGCCTCACCAAGCACTGGGTCTAGGGAACTGACGCTGACCTAAATCTACCTGCGTTGTCCAAGCTGAATGAAAGGCAAAATAAAACATAAAGAGTAGGCAGATCTACTGCCTGAGTGCAGTAGGAAAGCATTACTCTCCCTGGAGGGTTGGGAGGAAGAGTCCATTGAAGGAGAAAGGCTTTGGGAAGACAGTCCTGCTGGCTCTGCTGATCTTGGATCTACAGGCCTGCTTCACAGCTCAGTGAAGTGGATTAAAAAACTGCCACTGATTTCTCTGGGCTCTGGCCCAGCCCCATTACGTGCGAGAAACAAGAGAATGATTCTGCGCTGCAGCCTTTTGGCTTTCTTTACATGCACAAGTTGTAGCACTTCAACTACAGCAGTACAGCAAAAAGGGGACAGATTCCTCTCATGGACACAGTCATTTTAAATTGATATAAAGGCCCTCTGTGCCTGTGGTGGAGAGCAATAAAATTCTTTGCGGTGATTGCGGTAGTGGATCATTTGTTTCTTAATCATAGTCGTTTGCTAATTAAAATATCCTCACAGTCACAGTGTCTCCTATACTTTTTAAAGGGCTTGGCTATGCCAGGTCCACTAGCATTATTGGCAAAGATGCCGAATATGAGTCCCCCGGTTAGAAAAAACTACTGCCAGATCTAAAGAGCTTAGTGCAGGAACTGCATGCAGACCTGCTACAATTAGGAGAAAGAAGAACCTGATTCAGCTGGATAATTAAATTGTTAGTTTCCCTTAGAGGCGTGGAACAAAGGCGGCCGCCTCATTTGCCTTAGACCAATCCAGACTCTGAATCACCTGCACGCATTACAGCTATCTGCCTTGCAGAGCACCTGGTTAACAGGTTGTACAGCAGGTTTAGGCCAGAAAAATCAGGCGGGACATGCCCTTGAGCAGCTCTGTCCCCTGTCCCCTAGCCCTGCTGCCTATGCCTTGCTAGCATATTCTTACAGTGCTGAGGATTCCTCCTGCAGTTTAAGGACTCACCAACCTGTCAGTGTTGGGAATTAGGCTGGGAAGGGTCAGGGGTCATTAACCTTTTAACAATGGCATAATTCTTCTTAAGATGTATGATCTACAACGCAGCATTGCTGAGTATAGATGTGCTCCTGAGTATAGAGGCCCTATTAGATGTCTGCGTTTCCCATGCTGATGGGCAAAGATAGATTAGTCAGAAGCACAATGTTTCCTTGAAATCCATCAGAGAATGAATGTACATATTATGATTACTCTTCACTTAGCCCAGACCCCTGGACAGGGAGAACAGCAGAGGCACAGCAAAAGTGAAGATACTGAGAGGAGTCTGAAGATTTCATTGTCATTAGGAAGTATCACTCCACAGGGATTCTGTTTAGGCTCAGAGCTTTGACCTTGAGAGGGCATTTGAGTTGGAGCAGGATGTGCATTTCCCCAAGACTTAGCAAATCAATACTGCCTCTATGCTGTAGACAATGACGAGCCTTTCCTGTTCATCCCTTGGTGTATGTTACAGTTAAGACAACAGCCCTGATCAGCTAAGCCGTCACTTCATCCCCATGCTGTACATCACAGCCACTTGGAACCATACAACGAGGCCAGAAAAGGATGCCAGTTCATCAGCTCTTAGAACATAAAGCCCAAAGGGAATCTTCATCAGTTACTAGCAGTAGAGGGCCTATGGTGAATGGTAAAGTAGTTCTGACTCCACTCTCTTGATGGCAGTCACATGTACACTGTACCTGCCTGGTTTTGTGGAGCCTCTCGTGTGGCCCTAGACCGGGCACTTGGGGTCTGCCACAGAGGCTGCTCCTGCTGCCGTGATATTGGGTCACATTTTCCCTGAGAGATACCCCGATACTCGCCTGCCATGTCTTGGATGTTTTGTTCAGTAGTGGGATTCCATCTTACCATCTTACCATGGGGAACACGCCAGGTGTCATCACCAGTGGATGTTCCTGGGGCTCCACCTCCCCTACACCCCAGCTTTGCGCCAGCCTCTTGGTACAGCCAAATGATGGTCAGTTCAACTCCACTTAGGTGTCATGTCCTGTCCCCTCTCCATTGTTCTGACCCTCAGTGATCACAGCAGTTTTCCTCTCCACCACTCACATGTAGTCAGGGCAGAGAGATGATGCCTGGTGATGGGTCCGGGCTATGAGCATCGGGGTCCCCTGTGTGGCCCCAGCCTACTCAGCCCTCCAAGTGCTTCCAGTGGCCCCAGGGCTTAAAAATGAACCAAAAGAGTAACAATTAACTGAAATTCCAGGAAGGGTCTCAGCCTGCTCCCCACTCACGCGTCCTGCATCTGATGACCTCACCATCCCTCAGTGCCTTCCTCTGGCCCAGCTCACTCACTGTCCGGGGTGGTGTGTCCCTTTAATTAAGTGTCGGACCCCTCCGTTGGGTCCCTCTTCAGCCTCTCCTCTTTGTCGCTGGGAGGCCCTTGCTCAGCTCGGGGGTACAATCCATCCCTCTCTGCTGTTTCCCCACTGCCACCTTTATTGCTGCTGGGCAGCGTTCTTGGATGATGGCGTCAGGCCGAACCGGCTCCAGCTGCAGAGCACTTGCTGTAGAGAAAAGTGGCTGACGAACTGCACAGGCATTCTGCCCCTCTGTGGCTCGTTCGGCCTGGCTGCACCTGGTAGAGGTAAGTTTGCCCTGTTCTCAGGGCTTTTCTTCTTATTGTCGTGGCAGGCTGCCCCTGTCTCAACCCATGCCACAGAAAGGGTCTCCTGCCCCTTTTCCGCCATTCCCCAGGACATACACATACCAACTATTATGATACATTATTCTGTTTTAATCACAGGTAGCCTATACCTTAGAATCCACCTCAGAGACATGCCAGCCAATTACAGAGTTTGTAATGGCCAAACAAGGTGTTGATTTGCACTATTTATAGGGTATCACCTGTTATTCCAGTTATTACTTGAGGCTTTGGAGTTTTGAATAATAAATCAGGGCGGGATTCTCCAGCTTCCCAGCAGTGAGAAGAAAGTGATCTTCTGGGTCCGGCCACAATTCTGGGTCCAGATTCTGGCCACAATACCTGGGTCCGGATCAAATTCTGGTAGACAGGTTTTAATTGTCTAATCAGATATTGATACAAGTAAACTAAATAATTTGTGAAGCACCTCATTGACTGTACTACCCCAGCATCTTTGATGATCATAGACCTTCTTTTTGCATTCTGAGACCACATCCATGGATGTGTGGACTAAGCATCAATCAGAAGAGATATTCTGGTTACAATGACAAGTGCTGATCTCCTACCAGTTGGAGATTCTAAAGATCTACAGCAGGGGTGTCCAACCTTTTTGAATGTGGGGCCAGACCATGAACTTTTTATCACCCAGTGGGCCGGCAGGGGTGGGCGCTCGCGTGGCCTGTCCAGTCCGGCCACAGCCTGGGGGCATAGGGGTAAAGGGGTGCCGCCTGACCCTGCCGTGTTCTCCCTGCCACCTGGGTAGCCTCGAGGATGCTCCCACACCTGCGCTCAGCAGCCAGAGGGACATGTGGGGACTCTACAGGGGGGTGCAGGATATGCAGGGACACCCCCCTGCTCCCTCTCCCATGGGGCAGCCCGGGCCCAAGCCCAAGCAGCAGGGGTCCCTCCCTCCCCAGGGCCCATGATTCACCACCCCCAGTGCAATGTCTGCAGGCATGGGGGGATGCTGGGAGGGGTGCTGGCTTCCCACCTCAACAGCTACAGCAGCAGCGGCAGCAGCATCTCCCGCAGGCCTGGCCTCAGCATCCTCCGAGCTGGCATCTGCACCCCCTGCACCTGCCCGCTTGCTGCACTGTGACCTGCTCCAGCCCATGTGGCCGGCAGGGACCGGCGAAGTGCAGGGCCAGCATGCAAATGAGGAAGGGAGGGGCAGGGCAGGGAACAGAAACCCTGCAATGTGGGAGAGGGAAGGAGCTGGCATGCAAATGAGGGAGGGGTGGGGCGAGGAAGGAACACCATGAAATGAGGGGGGAGGGGAGGAGCCGCACCACATCAGCAACGTCAAGCTGACACGGTGCGTGTGGGAACCTTGTCCCTTCCCCAGCCCTTCAGCAGCCATTAGTTAAGCTGCTGAGGGGCTGGGGGGGGGACAAAGGGTGGGAACAAAAGTAAAGAGCATTGAGTTTTGTTTCCCATCACAGCACTGCGGGACACAGAAAATGGCTTGGCGGGCCACATGGCGGCCCACGGTCCATGTGTTGGACAAGCCTGATCTACAGGATCACTCAAATTTATTCTCTTGTATGAGCAAGCAATATTATACCAGAAAGGAAACTGAGACTGCAAGAACAGCTTCTTTTTTTTTAACAAAATGCAGGTAAAGATCTAAAGACAAGTTCCTAATTTATTGACCTTCATGTCTGATTATTGAAGAGCTTTAAAATCCTATAAAATTTCTTAAAATTAATCTCTCAGCGGACATCAATTTTATCTGAAATGACACATAGGTACGTGGGTTTTAAAAAACAATCCATGAGTTCGGAAGAACTAAACCCTCCTGTTTCAGGGAATAAACCAAACCCTAACTCAGTGGTTTCTAATCCAAGGACTGTGACCTCATGTGGGATTTGAGGTAAGTGGGGTTCATGACCAGCCACAGGCCACAACGGCAACCAGAAGTGGGTTTCATGAGCCTGGAAGTTGGGTTGCAAGGGGAATCTTTTGGGAACCACTGCTCTAACTAATGAGAAGGGCAGAAGATTTCCTCTACAGGCTGGCTATTCCACCACTTCCCACTTCGGCATGACTTGCATCTTCATCTGGGGACTGCTACTGATGCCTGTAAGTGACTTGATTGGCCGCTGGTCTGACTTGACATTGCAACGCCTACGTTCCTATGTACCAACTCTAAAAGCGGGTCCTGAGCTACAAAGCCACAAGTGCTTCTGCTGAGAAAAAGGAGTGACATCTAACTTTGATTCTATATTACGCTGTTCCTTCAGGTCTTGTTTCAAAGTGTTTTATTCTCCTCACCATGAGTTACTGGTCATTTATTACAATGCAGAGAAATACAGTGTTCTGGGTATTTAAGTTAAACTATCTTAAAACTGTGTAAAAATAAAAGATTTTGCCCCAGAGGTACAAAATGAGAATCCTGAAATAGGTGAAGGGAGATCTTTGCCGTCTGGGTTCTGCAAATGACCTTCATATCAGGAAAGGCACAGCCAGGATGAAGTCACCTGACTGAAGGTCACTTCTGGGACCCAGCATGACTGAATTTCCTTTTAGGGACTTATGTGAAGTCAGGAAGTGTTTAATATGCTAGCCAGAGCCCCACCTTTCCTTGTGCTGTGCCAGCAAGTCATTGCAGCCTGTGTAAGTCTTACTGACCTCTAATGGGAGTAACTGTGAAGGCTCACAGACATGTTGGATCAAAGGACGATTCTGAGTGTGAATGAACTGGCTTTCAGCTGCACTGCACCTTTCTTCATGAACAAAAAACAGACTCCCACTTTGCTCTCCCATGTCAGACCTGTGGTTTATTGCCAGATTTATCAGGCTGGCAACCAAGAAGACTTAAAACTTGTCACTGACACATTACATTCCTCCTTCATCAGACCTGCCTTAACAAAGCTGCATATGCAAGAGGAGTGCGTGCTTGCTTCCTCCTTTCCCCTCCCAGCTCTGAACACAGGACTGCCTCACAGGGAGTGGCTTCCCAAGAACACCACAGTCTGAACCACCCACTGAATGTGACTACTCCTACTAAGAGGAGGAGGGCTGACAAAGCTCTGGCAACGTCTAACACTTGCCTGACCTGAAATGCCTCTTGCTGCTCTGCCTCGTACAGTGGTTCTCAATATTTTTTAGACTCCAGGCACCTCTTGGAAAATACCAGCGTTTAGTTTGTATTTGTTTTTTGACTACAGAAAAATACTAGATCAATTCTTCTGTTGCAAAAAACTAAGAAAGCCCACAACAGGCAGAATGTTTTAACACTCTGGTTTCCTATTTGAAATCTCTTGGTTTATCCTGTGAATCACAATTGTACGCCTAACAGTACTCACACTGAGTGGCACCCCACGACACCCTTGAAAGGATTTCAAGGCACCCAAGGTTGAGAATCACTGGTCTCGTGGATTTTGCTGATGTGCACATAGAGCACCTAACATATTTTGCCATTGCTGTACAGATTGTTCTACATATACATCATGTATGTCAGGTAGGTATGTGATTTTTTTTAGCAGTACAAACCCTAGTGGGACACAGCTTTACCAGTATAACTGTCCCTATGCAGGCTTATTTTGTGCTATTAGCTATACCAGTATAACCAGAGCAGCCAAACCCTCCTTGTGTTGACAAGGTCTTTTACCTCTTTTCGAACAGGAAAAGCTACATTGATGTACCAATATGAGAGGGTTGTACTACTTTCTTTTTACTACTTTTCCAGTATGCTAACAATTAGGTTTAGCGTGGACACCACACTTTCTACCCATTGCCCTCAAAGCACCTTACAAAGACGGGTAAACATTATACAGCTGATGAGAACATTTACACATGGAGCCATTTGGGATAACTCCATTGTGTGCCTTCTTCTGAATTAACTTAAACCACTTTAAAAGAGCCCCCTAATTGTACGCTGAAAATGTCCACATAGAATCATTCTGGAATAACAATTCCACTCTCAATTCACAGGATGGCCCTTCACTGATTCAAAACAATTAAGCAGATCATTAGTCGCAAGGAGAATAGAGACTGGTTGCTGTGCACAGGGTGGTTTTTCGGAAGGACAAACTGGGAGAAAAGATGATTCCCTTAGCTGTGCTGTGACGTGCTGTGCTGCTAATTATTGCCTAGAGGGTGGAGATTCTGAGACTGAAGAAGTGAATCACAGGGGAAAATCCAGTGCCATAAACGAGTATTAATAGCAGTTTATTTTAACCTTTCACTTGCCCATGGTGAGCCAGGCTCTCCCTTTGTATCAGTAAATGCTCATGTGTACATGACAGTGCATGTACATGCATGCAAAACTGCAAAGCAATAATCATCTGTGCTTCCACATAAAAATCCTAAAGTCAGATCTTTGAATTCACTCAGTGGAACTCTTGCTATTGATTTCAGCAGGGGCAGGACCTCACTCTGCTTAAGGTCTAGCTAAGTTAGGCTGAATTAAATCCAACTGTCTAGCTGATATTATTAACCACACGGTAGCTGCAGCACTATTAAAACTAAGTGATTTTTTGAGGAATTTCACTTCCCTGGTCCCTACATGGAAAGAGAGTTCCTTGGTTTTCAGCTACATTCAACCATGGAGTATGACAGACCCTCAGCAGAGAAACATGACAAGATCCTCATATGAAAAAGGACCAGGGCAAAACTATAGGTTTCATTACTTCAACACAGTCCTTGATTTTGCAGGTCTTTCCCGCTGGGGTCAGGAAAGGACTTTCACTGGCTCCATCACATGGCCAACATTTGGGACATGTGATACTCCGGCCGGATTCTATACGCAATATGTGACTAGAGGCCCCCCGCTGGTTGGACTCTATTACTACAGCCAGACAAATGGCTCATGCGTAATAGTGGTAAGTTTTTTTCAGAACTCCACCAAGCGGTTTCTTCTTTTGCCCTTCTCTCTTACCCATGACTCTGGCATTTAAACTTATGAGTTTCTGGGACAAGACTGAGATTGTTACAAACAAGGTCAGCGGTCTTAGGCTACACAAAATGCCTGCCTTACCCAGCACCGACTCAGAAGAGACCGATTTTCAGGAGCTCACGTAGTTCTATACTCCTAGGTCTGACATGAGGCCACCTTTCTCCCTGTCTCACTCTCAAAATATGGCAGACTTAAGATGTACAAGCGATCAACAAATCCACACCAGTTCAGTTTCTATAAGCAAACAGAAATATGACTGTTCAAGGAATAGGGTGAAACCGGAACTTAGTCAGGGCAATTTGAACATTCCCGTAACGAACTTGGAAGATGTTAACGTTTTATTAGTAGCTTCCTTCAGCATGGGAAAGTGGTAAATATAAGATATACCGGAAACATGTTCTCATTCAAAATGAAGAGGCGGTGTAGCAGTCCCAGGGATAGCCGTGACGCGCCCTGGTAGCCTGGCAGTTCCTGCCCCTCTGGTTCTTGGGTCTCCCCTTTTCTTGCCTGCCACACCTTTGATGCTATTTTGAGCAAAACAAATCAGGAGACTGCTCACAAGATCCCAGAGAACACTGACCTACCTCTTCTAGATCTACCTCGGCCTTTGGTAACTGTCTTAAGGGCTGCAACCATGGCCTCAGACCACACTGACAGCCATGCCCACACCTAGCAGGTCTTATCAGTTGCTTATTTTGGTGGGCCTGTGGCCATCAGTACAACCGCATGCTTCTCAGGGGCCCTCTGTCCTGGTTGACGTCCAGCCCTGGTAGGGCCTCTCGACTGTTCTGGTTCCATTTCCCCCAGGTTACCCTTCTCAGGCTCTGGGTTTGCCTTCCAAGGGTCCTGGAATAACCACATGCCCATCTAGCACCACTGAGACCTCCCCCACCCATCAGTCCTAAACCTGGTCCTCCAGTATAAACTATAACAGCCCCCGGGGTATAACAGAAACTAGCTGCATAACAAAGCTGAGTTCTTTGCAAGCCTTCAGTTCCTTACTTGTAGTCCTCCTATCAGGCAGATTCTATTCAGTCACTCAGCCCCAGTCCTCTCAGTGCAGAGCTCCTTCTGTGGCAGCTTTCCAGGCCAGACTGACCCTCTAGCTCCAGTTCTGGGCTTATATGTTGCGTAAGCCAGCATTTCTCAACTCGTGGGTTCTGACCCAAAAATGGACCACAAGAATTTATGAAAGGGTTGTAAACAATCATGGGAAAATGTGGAAAAGCACAGATTTTCTCCTTTAAAGGAGAAAAACATGGGAAACTGTGGGTTTCTCCTTGCAGGCTAGCAGGGTTCCAGGCTGCAATGGGCTGGGGGAAGTGGGAGGAGGGCAATCAGGCAGGGGCACCATGTGCATGTGAGCACACACACACAGATGTGGCAACCAGGCAGCATAGAGAGCAGCTCCTGCAGCTCCGCCAAATTAAGTCTATAGGGCAAGAGGAGACATTGATGATGCATTGGGGGGGCACAGATGACATGTCAAGGGTGCATGCGCCCCCTCAGATTTGTGCAGCTGGTGGCAGGAGGCAAAGGTGGAGCAGCCCCCGCATCCATTAGTCCACATGTTGCTGGTGGCATGGCTGGCACACAGGTCCTGGCAGCAGCGGCAGCAGCAGCAAGAAGTCTTGATGCCCTACTCCGGATCCTGTCTGCTGGGCTGCAGGGGTGGCTCCTGCCTATGCCAGTCCGGCCAGGTTGTAGCTCTATACCTACTGTGCACACCTCCCCATCCCACACACTGCGGAGCTGAGGTCTGGGGGCAGGGGACAGTGGATCAGAAGTGAGGGCACCAGCAGGGCTGAGGGGTTGGGGGCTGTGGGTTGGGGCTGAGGGACACCAGCAGGGCCAGGGGACTGAGAGTCAGGAGTGAGAGGCACTGGCAATTTTCATTGTCACTCAGGAGTAAAGGAGAGCCACCTGTTGATA
The DNA here is from genome assembly GCF_001723895.1 of Crocodylus porosus. Lineage (NCBI taxonomy): Eukaryota > Metazoa > Chordata > Crocodylia > Crocodylidae > Crocodylus > Crocodylus porosus. The sequence continues at coordinate 2,999,803 of NW_017728924.1, read as the reverse complement.
TTGCCATTAGTTTTCCTGTTAATGTTGATTTCTGTCTTTAAAATTAAGACTGTTGAGCTGCTTTAACTTGTAGCATGCAATAAGTATTTGGGGGCCAAAATACTTATGTGTTTTCTACTTATCATAGAATCATAGAAGTAGGGTTGGAAGGGACCTTGTAGATCCTCAAGTCTGACCCCCAACCTGGGCAGGAGAAAAATTGGACTCAAATGAGTCCAGCCAGGTAGGCATCAAGCCTCTTAAAGACCCCCAGGGTAGGAGCCAGCACCACTTCCCTTGGAAGTTGGTTCCAGCTCCTAGCCGCCCTAACTGTGAA
>NW_017728924.1:2964942-2998652 GCF_001723895.1 Crocodylus porosus | reverse complement strand
AACACCTGCATCCATTGCCTTTGTGACCTGATCATAAAAGGCAATCAGGTTGGTCTGACATGACCTGCCCCTAATGAAACCGTGTTGGTTGCCCTTGAACATCATCCCTGAAGCCGGCCCATCACAGATGTGCTCCTTGAGGATCTTCTCAAAGAGTTTTCCTAGGATTGAGGTAAGACTGATGGGCCTATAGTTGCCTGGGTCCTCTCTCTTCCCTTTTCTGAAGATGGGGACGACACTAGCTATCTTCCAATCATCTGGCACCTGGCCCAAGCACCACGAGCGCTCATAAAGCCGTGCCAAGGGTCCTGCAATAACCCCCGCTAGCTCCCTCAACACCCTGGGGTGGAGAGCATCTGGACCCGCTTAAACTATTTACTAGGTTGGGACTGCCCAGTGATGTTTACAAATGGGTCCTGGTACAAAAAAGGTTGAGAACCACTGATCTAAGCCCTCTTTGGTCATGTGGCTTCCCAGCCACTCACAGGTGTTTCTACTTAGGCTAGCTGCCCTCCAGACCAGGTTATAGCCCTTAGGCTAGGAACTACTGCCATCCCAGCCTGGTTCTGCCACGATATTATTGCATAGCAGCTGCCAGCTAGTTCTGCAATAGTTGATATGCAATCCAAGCTGGCTCAGCCCTAGCAAACTACAGTAAAGCAACTCACTCTGCAATAGACATTGACAGCCTCTAAAACCCTGGCAACCTATTCTCCTGTAGCCCATAACACACCTCCTAGCCTACCTGGAGCACTCCCTACTGCTGATTCTCCCTTCAAGTAACTGAGAGTCTCTGCCTCTGTTACAGGTGGAATTTAAAAGGTATTGTGCTAAAGTCATAAACAGACAGAAGCAGTGAGAAGGGGCTTCAGGCTGTTCTATCAAATAAGAAAAGTAGCAGCAGAACAGACTTCTGTGATAAAGGTGCTCACTGTATAGATGGGGTCTTAACATTTGTCTTGTACAAAATATTAAATAGTAATTAAATTCTAAGCAAGCTTTTCCCCACCCACCTAATCTGATGTATGAATCCAGTTATTTTGGGCAATGAGTTCTCAAACAATAAAGATGGACATCAAATCCAAATTAAAAGGCAAGAATTCTTGTAGGTGCTGTCTTTTATTGGATCAACTGTATGGCTGCTATAGATAAAGGTATGCTTTTGGGTATCACAGTACTCTTCCACAGGCTTCTTGCCTGAGAGACTTTCATGTACCTCTTGGACCATCACCTCAATCCTATCATTGGAATTAAAATGGTTCATATAACTTAGTCAAGGTACCACTTTGTTAAAGAAACTGGTCTGTGGTGTTTGTTACGGTTGGGTTTTGTTTTCAGCAGTTTAAGGTAGAACTTCTGTTTGATACGCCTATAATACAGCTGTGCTGGCACAGGTACATTTATGGAACTTTTTGACCATCACTCTTTCTCCAATTTAAAAAGCAGGTCAGCAGTTTGAGAAATAACAAGCCATGTGTACCCTGCAACTCCTGCCAGACATATCCAGCAAACATTTCTAAACACTTTTAGTATCCTAATACAGATTTGGCCAGAGACTTCCAGAAACATACTTCTTCTCTTTGGAGTTTTATAGTGCACCTGATGAGGTCTGTTCTGTGAAGATACCTGGTCTGTAACAATACTATAGAAATCCATATAGCTTATTGCCATTCTAGCTTGCTTATATTTCGACAGATTTGTTTTTGGGTTTTTTTCATTAGAGGGACATGACTTAGTTTTGTAAAGTTTTATTTTCTGTATAATTAGGTTTTTGCTTTATTTATGCGTCTAAAATATATGTACATCTGGAAACATCAAAAGATTGGTGCATACTTAAAAGTGCATGGATCCCCATATACAGCTGGGGGGGAGGGCTTTCCCCTGAAACAGACATTACCATAAATGTCAGGGTGTTAGAGACAAAACGCCTGAGCGTACACAGAAATGCAATTTGAAGAAAGTCCTTGAAGTCCTTTGTTATATTACACCACCTTAAATGAAAATACAGCCAAGAGCTGAGATAGCACCATCCCCCAAGTCAACTTCAATGTACGGCTCTTCTATGCATGTGCTTTGCTTCTGCAAGGTTGATTGAAGTCTCTGGTAGGTGGTTGTTCTGCCCCTCTAAGTGGGCAGCTGCCCAAGTGGTGACAAGAGGAGGTTTTTTCTTATTTGAACTGGTTATCAATTAGGGTTCCCTTCATCTTGGCTTTCTTGGCTTCCAGCTCAGCCTGATTAAAAGCAATTAGGACAGAATAAAGACTCTAGACAAGGCCAACGTCAACATGGGTAATTTTTCCCTCCAGTGCTTCACCGAAGAACAATTCTCTATTCTGCACATAGCTAGCGATGAATGTAACCACCTGCCTTCTCTGCAAAGTGGAAAACTTTTTCTCCAGTCTCTCCATTGGCTACCTCTGCTTCTGGGTGCACAAACAAGTGCAGATTAAAGTCTTTGAAATCCTGGATGATCTAGTGCTACTTAGACATGAGACCACTTCACACCTTATATCCTGCACTGGCAAAATCACTTGCAATGTTCTTGCTGTTGATTCCTAGGACAACCTTTCCAGGATTAGCAACAGAGTTACCTCAGTGGCAGGTCCTTCTCTAGGTCTAGGACATGCGATACCTCCAACGGTTCATGCTAGAGCGTGGGTTTGGTAGGCTCGAGGACACAACATGTTCTACACTTATGTCAGACAAAAGCAAGATGTTGCTAGATATCCCCACATTACCCGAGAAAGACCTACAAGAACTGGATGGACTTTCTTTTAATTTTTACAGAGAATTTTCTCACCTGAAGCTAAAAAATTCAAAAGAAATAGTTTGGTCTGTTAAGCTTAAGCCAGTTCTCTCCCTAAAACTGCAAGGTGCACGTAAAACTAAGCCAGGATGCCTGAACACCCACAGTGAGGTTTTAAGATATACTTCTTAGGCTTACTATTAGCACAGGGATTCACACCACAAAGAATGCACTGTTGCAATGACAACGCACTGAAAACAAGAGACTCACCAGCTCCTGCAGCCTCCTCTTGCTCATGCCTTTCCGCTCCAGCTGCTTCTCAATCACTTTAGCATTCTGTGCATACGAGTCTGCAATTTCTCTCTGAAAACCATACAGCATCCTGTCAGTCTGTGGTCTAGTGGTGCACTGACTAATTCAGGTGGTAAATGAGACACACAGGATCACCTTCCAGATCAGTAGCAACTGGAATATTCCTTACCTTCAGCCTGAACCTGTACAATGATCCCCTACAGTGTCCCACTGTGCTAGTGATAATTTTGTTCAATTACACAGTCCTCCTAGAGACACAGATCAACAGACACCTACACAATGATCACTCTGCCTGCCCTGAAATGCAGTCACCTCTAGAGTCAGTGTGGTAGAGGAGATATCTTTTATTAGACCAACTAAACAGTTGCAAAAAAATATCTTCTTTATTTTCAGGCTTTCGGGCACACATGCCCTTCCTCAGGCACAGGAGAATGCAAAGATTGTAAAATTTTTCCCAGAAAGAAATTAAAATTAATATTGTACAGGAGAGCTGGGGGGTGGTATAAGTTCTCCTGGCTGGAAAAAATCATTTTATGCACATTAGGTTCAGATGAAAGTTGGAGCAGTCTGTTTACCTCAAAGCTGTCTCATCATCACCTCTAGCTTGCACCATGCCTGCTTTCTCAATGTGCTTAGTAATAATGGCTTAGAACAGGAAGTAGGAATGAGAATGCAAGTCACTGGGCCAGCTTTAGCTTTATCTAGGGCAGGCTTGTCCAACATGCAGCCCTCCAAGTTGTTTTCTGAGACCCGAGGTGCTGCAACGGGAAATGAAAGTAAATGCTGTACTTTCATTTCGGGGGTGGGGGGTGATGTGAAGTGATACCGCTTCCCATGAGATCTCTGAATATGGCTTGCCAGCCCACTAGGTGATAAAAAGTTCATGATCCAGCCCTGGGTGATAAAAAGTTCATGATCCAATTCAAAAAGGTTGGACACCCCTGATCTAGGGTGACTAGACTCCCCCAGGCTGCAGGGAGTCAATGGTCAGTTAATGACCCAGTGTTCTTTACTTCATGAACACCTGTGAAGTAACACTTAGTGTTGGCAAGGTTTCCTATTTCACAGTTCCTGCCACTCTGCATCCCCACCCTGAGATGATCCTCTGAAATCCAGGACTGCCCCAGCCAATCCAAGACATATGGTCACCTTTGCCACCATCATTATTTCAGCCTATAATCACTTTCCAGCTGGCACAGGCAAAATGCCATCAGGAAAGGGCAAGGAAAGATGTGTATAATGAACAAAATCCCTTTTATTAGCATCACCATTCAGAGGAAGGTCTTCTAGGCTCAAGTATTCTGTTGTTGAAAAGCAGGCTAGCAAATCGCCTTGTTCATTTCAGTCAATCAACTGGATTGCAACAGGCAAACGAAAGGAGAAGAATGACAAGGAAGGGGGGAAATGAATGAGGTCACTACAGAGCAAGCCCAAAATAGCACAGCACAAGCTACCCTAGCATGGGTGGAACAGGCCCACTGCACAGCCTCTCTCAGGCTGAGGTATACTTCTGCTTGTTTTGCAGCAGGGTAGCATAGCCTGTGCAGAGGTCTACTTAAACATAGCTGGGCTGCTGCTAGGAGCTGAACTGATGCTACCAAGGTCCCTCTATTCTACACTGCAGTGTCAACAACCTCTAGACCCTCAAACTGCATCTACTGTGCAGAACCATCCCAGCACCTGGGCTAGATTTCTGCTGTCATATCCCATGTCCCTCAGTGACAGGTTAAACCTGCCCTCCTTCTGACTTCACCTGCAGAATGGCCGTTGTCATTCAGCATGGAGTTGATGTGACAGTGAAAGTGAAGCTATTCATTACGAAGGCGGCCAGTTCTGACAGCAAAGACAAACAGCATCTAACAGCCAAAACTCTGCATGAGAATATCTAAGAATCCAGCTTGCATGTGGCAATGTGACTCGTAGCCTGCCTGACCAATTACCCTGTCTTTTCACTTCTTTCCTGTCCACTAAACAGGAAAGTGTCAATTTGGGTACCTTTCCCCAAATTATGGATCTTACTGGTTATACACCACAGCTTTTCCCAAAGGCTGGTGTCAGCACCTGGCAACCTGGTAGCCTAGAAGGAAGCTGGCAACTCTGTTCAAATGCTCCAGAGGTTTTGACCCCAAATACACAGCAACAGGGAGGAAAAAGTACAGTTTAGGTGCAATGAGAAGATTGAACTAGAGAAGCAAGAGCAACCTGACTTAATTAGCCTGTCTTCTTATTTCAGAATGGATGGGCTGCCAACCCAGCCTGAAATGAAACAAGAGCTATGTCTCCTAACTCAGGCTTAAACTGCCTTCAAGATAGGGTTGGAGTTTTTTCCTGTATGGACAGAAACAGGCTCAGGGGTACCACCCAGACCATAGTCCAGGGTAACAGTGCAGCAAAGACACAGCTCTGAAAAGCACAGAGGAAAAGGTAAGTCAAAGAATATACACGCTAAGTTGAGAGGACAACTCCTGCATACTAACTCAGTAGAGGAGATTATGTAAAAACAGTATAAAGGGTTTTTTTCTCCTTTAGCCTATCTCGGAATAACAGATACCCCTCACTAATACCAGTAGGATGCAAGAGCCCAGAGCAGAATTTCTACTGGATCCAGCGATGTACAGGTAGCCGGATACGACAGCGAAGAGCCCAGAGTAAATGCCTAAATAGATAAACGAGCATTCTGAATGTATTGCCATTCAACCAAGAAACCTCTGGAGAAGCTGCATTCAATGCCCCAACAGGACACCGCTTGCCAGCACTGGCAGGACAAAGGAAACTCACCGCCTCAATCTCCTCCTCCTCTTCATCAATGGTGGAAACTGTGACTGAACTGAACTTCCCCATGTCTTTGGTCCGTTTTGTCATCATCACCTAGGGGAAACAAAAAAGGTGTTGCTTTAGTTCAGCATGTATTTGTATCAACAATGACCCCAAAGCCTTGAAGCAGTGTTTAAACACAGCCGACTGAAGAGGGAAAATAAAATTCAAACATAAACCAGTCTGAAGCGCTTGGTGATTTAGACCAATGTTCTGAGAGATGCTGGGAGTCCTCCCTACTCCGCTTTCTCTCCCCTCCAGTTTCAAAGTTTCTGTGCTTTAAAAACCTCTGCCAAGGAAGACTAACTGCAGTCAATTCCACTTTTCCAAACAACCACAAGGGACCATCAGTGACTGAGCACAAGCCCAAACTATGCATTGGAGATGAAAAAGACTTACTAGGTCCACCTGCACCCCTTTGAAAGACACGGTTAACTTTGTAATTCATCAAAGCCAAATTACCTTTTTGGGAGGCTCCTGTTTCTGAGTATATATGTTTGTTTTCCCAAAGCCCTGGCCAAACTTGACAACGGCTCCATCAACGATGAAAGTAACTGGGGCATTCTTCTGCTGGTGCTGGTAAAAGAGCAGCAGTCCACACCTGAAAACAGCAGCGCACCTACTCGTGAGAAAACAGAAGTCTTTTCCTCCTGATTAGATGCTTTCAAAAACATCTTGCACTGCAAACCAGTCAACTGACCATGTAGCCAATTAACCTGTGTGCTATACAGGACAAAAATGATCTTCAAGTAAATAACCAAGTAAATAATGCTCCCTTCTCGTCAGCACAGAGGTAAAAAGGGATCTTGAAGTCATTAGAGACTTCAGGATGAACATGGGCCGCCGATGCAGGGACGCAGTCAGGAAGGCTAACTGCACCTTGTCCTGCATCCACAGATGCATCTCAAGCAGCTCCATGGAGGTGATCCTCCCCCTCTATGCGGCACTGGTCAGGCCGCAGCTGGAGTACTGCGTCCAGTTCTAAGCGCCGCACTTCAGGAGGGATGCGGACAGCATGGAGAGGGTCCAGAGGAGGGTCACTCATAGAATCAGAGGGCAGCAGGGCAGGCCCGACTAGGAGAAGCTATGAGAACTGAACCTGTTCAGCCTTCACAAGAGAAGACTGAGAAGGGATCTGGTGGGTGTCTATAAACTGGCCAAGGGAGACAAGCAGGCAATGGGAGAGTCCCTGTTCCCCCAAGCACTACTGGGAGTAACAAGGAATAATAGCCATAAGTTGATGGAGAGCAGATTCAGGCTAGATATCAGGAGGCACTACTTCATAGTCAGGGCGGCTAGGATCTGGAACCAACTTCCAAGGGAAACGGTGCTCACTCCTACCCTGGGGGTCTTCAAAAGGAGGCTAGGTAGACACCTGGCCGGGGTCGTTTGACCCCAGTACTCTTTCCTGCCCATGGCAGGGGCTTGGACTCGATGATCTGCTCAGGTCCCTTCTGACCCTATCAACTATGAAACCATCAACCTAAGGATATTAAATCTACACCAAGCATTAGAAAAAAAAAGTCAATACTTGAAGGGTCACAGATTGAGGCTGAGACTGTCTTAGAATACTGTTTTTGTTTCCCCTCCTATCACGTGACCCACACCCTCCTTTTCAGTGTTACCAAATTAATAAAGCAAGATTTAAAAGTGCAGTAAAGGCATGATACCCAGGAACACTGAAAGAGTCCTGTCTTGGCACTATGGCCCTGACTACTGCACATAGATGAAGGTTACAAAATGTTAATACCCCTACTACATGTTACAGAAGAAAAACATTATTTCTAAGCAATGGAGCTAACAATGGAAAGCCATAAATAAATACCAAACAATGATACACATTCAGATCTCTCCATACTGTACAGATAAGTTTTGCTCCGAAGTCACTTACTTTCCACACTTCTTCCTGTATTGCCGCTCAATACCTTCTGGTCTGGGGAAGAAAGAGAGAAAATGGGAAGGCATCTGACACGTGTGTAGATACTAACGAGAGAAGTGCATTAGAAATCCACAGAGCAAACAGAAAGGAGGCCAGACGTGCAGCCAGATAAGGGGTTTCAGCTTTGTTTGCCTTTTTGCCTCACTATTAGCAGATCTGTAGTCATAAAAGGGTGAGATGATATACAGTTTCTTCAGTCTGGACTCTACACCAGGTGGACATGGGACTGGGAAAGAATGGTTAATGGGGTGTCACTGAAGTGAGAGAGACTGAACAATACAAAGGTGTAGACCAGGGAAGCAGTGTTATGACCAAGGAAAAGATACCTTCTGTCTCTTCCCTTAAGACCCTATTCAATTTTTTTCTTCAAGAAAAACTCGCTATCTTGACTTTACCACTACTGTGAAACAGGAAGACAAGAGATCTACTTGTCTGGCATGAATGCTGCGTACCGTCTGAGATAAACGTTCTCCTCTTCCTCTGTGTTACAGAATTTATGGGCATGTTTCGCTGCGTCAATCACTCGAGCTCTGTCTCTGGGCCGCATGGGCAGCTTCTCCAGTTGACAGTCTGCAGAAGAAAGGATGGAGATGGTTGTAGTTTCATCTTCATTGACAGGGACAATATTCTAGTGGTTAGAAGGCCATTTTCTCGTCTTTATGAAGACCAAACATTGCCACACATTTGCACCCATCAGAATAATCAGGACAGTGACGTTACTCCATGAGGTTTCTCCACTGTTTCCTGGCGAGTTAAGTATTTAGCAGTTTACTAACCTGAGCCAAGTCTAGCTACTGAAACGTGCCTGGAAACCCACAACAGCATCCCTCTTGCCCATCCCCTTTAGCCAGACAGCATCAACGGGCTAGAACGAAGCAGCTGGATTCACCACAAGACAGCATCAGGAAGGGATCTTCTCAGAGAGGAGGGGAAAAGAAAGGGTCCCAACACAGGGACTAGGTGCCAAGAATGGTAAAAAACCTTAACAACGTTAATCCTCAGCACTGCTGTGTGCCTTTGGCCCCCACCACATATTATGCATATCAGGCAATTAACAGGTGAACTGCACAATAAATGTAGGCCAGCCACACGTGCAAAGCAACTGCCACACCATAAAAACGACAGCGCAGCTTGGCAGTCACCAGAAAGCGAGGGCCCTGCCACACGTTCCAGTGAAAGCGGTTAGAAATGCTCAAAGCACAAACTTCACAGCAGGCTGTCACAGCCGGAGAGTCTTTTTTATCACCCGAGCCGACTTTGCACGTGTGCCTGGTCTCTGCTTATAGCAAGATCCCCACTCCCCGCCAACTCCTCAGTCGGTCTAACCAGAGATCACCTCTACCAAAGAGTCGGGCCCGCCACAGCAGTGGGGCGGCGCGGCCTCACGCGATGCTGCAGGCCCCAGGGCTGGCGTCGACCCCGCTCTCGCTGAGGGCCCCGGCCCCGCCGCCCCTCCGGCCGCTCACCCAGCACCAGCACCATCTGCCCGCACAGGCAGTAGTAGACGTGCAGCGGCTTCTCGCCATCGTCGTACTCCTCACGGTCGCGGGTGTCGGAGCAGACCACCGAGCGCGACACCACCTTGGGCATGATGGCGGCGGGAGCGGGGCGGAGCTTCCGGAGGGGGCGGGGCCTCGTGCGGAGAGCGGGGCGGGGCTGCTTCGCGCGTGTCTTCCGGGCTCCGAGGTGCAGTGAGGTGGGGGCGGCCGTCCTGCTGTGAGGTGGCTCCGGGAGTAGGCTTGCGTTTTGCCTGCTGGGTCGGCTCGGGTGGTAGACTGCCCGACACACGTGCGCAGCGTTTCAGACCCGACAGCAGGGCGGGTCCGGCCCTTAGGCGAACTAGGCGGTGGCCAAAATGTGGACGAAGTACACGGGGAACAAAATAACAGGCGTGACTTTGAAGAGCAGCCCTGGATGCCCACAGCTCCACCTTGCTCTAAGGCCTTGGGTTCGGTAAGGGGAGAAAGACCTCTGAAAAGATCTCGGAGGAAAGATCACTAGAGTCGCGACTCCGGCCTGTCCAGCTCTCAAGCGGACTTATGACGAGGGCATACCGCTGGCAATGTCATCCTAAAAGATGAACCCCTAGTCCTAGATCAACTTACAGCTCGTGACACTGTCTTCTTACACCTTCCTTCTCTCTTCCAACCACGCTTTTTTAAATCTCAAGCACCCTAGATTTCATCTGTCGCGTTTAAGATTTCATCAAGAATATGAAAAGGGTGAAACAATCAATACCTTTTTTTTTTTATTGTTTTATTGTTCATTTCAAATGTCAAATGAGTACATGCAAACTTTGGCAATGTGTAGGGGTGCATGCACACCCCCTGAGCATGGCAGGGCACCTCCTGCAAAAAGGCACCGCCAACACTGCCAGAGGTACCTGTGGGTGGTCACCACTTGCCACCCCCCTTGCCGCCAACACTTACAGTTGGCAATTGTTGCTGGCTGCCATTGACTGCCAGCCAGTGCTTGCCACGCACCCCACATCAACAGTGCTGTGGCTGCCTGCAGGAGCTCCCCGCTTACCGCTGGCAAACTCATGCTCCCACGGCACCTGTGGGAGCTTGCCGTGCCCCCCCCCAGCCACTGGGGGCAGGCAGCGTTCATGCACATAAAAGTTCATTCTAGACTTATTTTCCTCTATGTTGGAAGTGGTGGGAGTGTTGAGATGCACAGTTTGTCTTGGGTGCCAACTACCCTTTGACTGGCCCTGCCCAAAAGGAAATAGGCTGCAAGACAAATCACCTAATAAATAAGGTACATCAGAGATGACCCTGGTGGCTCAAAATGCCAAGAAAAAAAGAAATGTAAATCGTGGAGGAAGAAGAAGAGAGCAGCCTCTTTTTCCAAAGGGCTGCAGTTGGATTTTCATGCTTACATCATCACCTCATGATCTGGGGAAATGCATCCAGCTGGAAAAAAAGAGAAATCCCACATTGCAAAGTTGGGGTTGTTATACAACAAAGTGCTTCACCTGGGTGCGTATTTGCCCACAAAAATCTTAGACCCCTGGTCTCTCAAACTGCTCCACCCAGAACCCTATTTAATCCACATACAACCCAGGGTTTTTATAGGTACGATAAATACTTGTTTTACTCTCATTTCAATTCAAGTTGAAAACTGCAATATGTGACGTAGGATTGAGAGGCTAACTTTATCTTGCTATCACAGGAAAGCTGTTGGAAATCAAATTCAAAACAGGGTGAAGCAGATGTAACATGTTGCATACTAATTTCCTTATCACCAAAAAGCTGGCAGGGTATCTTAATTAAGAAATATCCACCTATTTTGAGGGAGGCATGAGGAATTAATTCTTCTGGTACTTCTAGATGGTCATTTCTTAACATTATCATAGCCAAAGAATTCTATTAAGTTTGTCTGCAAATTGCTATTGCAGGGATTATTCCTTCTAACAGACGCAATATCTCTTCTCACAGCTAAATAAGCTATGCAGTAGTAATAAATGGTGAATCATGAAGGCAGAAACAAAATAGGATTTTAAAAGCAGTAAAAATCCAAAGGTTTATGGAGATGAGAAAGTTGTCTGTTTATTTCAACCCCAACCATTGCAACAAAAAAAGGCTTTAAATAGACCCATTAGACAAACCACAATGCAGAAATTAAACCTGCTCAGATGCAGAGCCTGGAATCTGTTATATGGCGGGCAGTAAAGAAGAGGGACAACTGTTCTTGTAGAAAATTGCTTGAAAGTTAAATTCCTTGTTTCTGGCTCATCCACTCATCTATCTCAGTTTAGGCTTTTATATAATACTCATCACCATGGTATCTACAGGCTTTCTGAGAAATAAACTGATACTGCTACCCAAAGCCTGACTACTGAGGCTGTGCGCAAGCAAGGACTGAGAGAAACCTCACTGTACAACATACAGGTAGATACTGTAGCTACAACACAACAGAGACTCCAGCCAATTCATTATAAGCAGATGTCTGGAGTAAAAAGGAGGTAGGGCCACTGCATCTACATATCCTTATATCCAGTAGTCTTGTAATAGTCCCAGGACTTCTTCCCTGTGATTCTTTCTGGGATCCTGACAATCCCTAATTCCACAGTGTGGTGGGCCCTATACTGAAATGTCAACCTGTGTAAACTTAAGCAACAAATCCTACACTATTATGCTCAGGTGTACCCTGAAACAGCTGAAATCCCTCTCCATGGATGCAGGGGTTTACCTGTGTGCATTACACTGTGGGAGTTCTTTGCACATTTGCACATTCAACATATTCTTCAAGATATAAATGGAGTGCAAACAGCTGAGTGATAAAGTAAGAACAAAAAGTGATTTTACCCAATACTTATCTGGAAAAATCGAGGTATAAAAGCTGAATAATTTGGCAATTTCTTATTGACTTTTATCCCCTGCCAACTTGGAAATATGCTTCCTTATAAAAAGTGCCTATTGTATTAACTCTCGTAGAGTTAATACCGGTAATACGGTACTCTTCTATGCAGAATCAAATGCATTTCAAGTTCTATGAATCCAGAAGTACAGTGAGAAGTGTAAGAATCTGTGAAGTCCATTCCATCTAGTTGGGAGGCTTGGCACCTGGAAAGACTGAGCCATCAATCTGGGTCTGGGAATATGACCTACTTACTGTTTCTAATAGCATATATTAAATTAGATTCTGTTAAAAGCATTCCAGAAGGAGGCAATTTTAAAGGTTTAACTTGGTATGCATTTATTTGTAGAATAATTTATTATGCATCCATTACCATGGCTCCTGTACACAATATATACCTTAAATTATCTCCTAATATGGCTGTCATTGACTGGTTGTGGAACTAATTTAACCTCACTGAGACAGAAGGTAAAAGTCCATTCTTTGGATGTCCTATAAGATGCTAGAAGTGATTTCCAAGAAACTGGAGGTCATTTCTATTTTATTTTATTTTTTGTACATTGTGTCTGCTGCAACAGCTATTTATGGACTACTGTTATTTATACTTATATGAAACTTGGAAACATTCAGATACTGTAATCAGATAAACTCTATTTTGAAGTTCAAGAGAACATAAGACATAGATTTTATGTCAACAAGAGTCATCAAAGGCTAACTTCAGACCTCATGTCACTAAATGCAAATTCATTCAATGAGTGTAGATGGACTTATTTGAGATCTGAATTTGGCACAAATAACTAAATTTTATCCAAATGGAGCCAAAATAATTTCCCTCCACAGTCAATAATAAATAGGTCCAATTAACTTAGTGTTGGGATTTCAGAGAGGAGTAGGACTGCAGGAGTCAGAGACTGAAGGAGGTGGCAGCCCTCCCTGAAAAATAGGGTGGGATTATGGCCCAGTGGTCTGACAAGCACCATTCAGCCAGGAGAAGTGAGTGAAATCACTCCTTGCTTACAATTCCTTATCTTTACAGTTATCAGCTATGATAATAAACACCTCCCAAGTCACTAGTACCTCTAGGGAGCTACAAGGCTGTGCCAAGCGGATTGCTCATTGTTTTTCAGTAAAGTAAGAGCCAAATGCTTAATTACAGATATCTAAATTAAATAGTTATAGTTTTCAGGCCCATTAAATCTATATGCTCTAGTATACCCTGTGCCACTTTGAAGTAAACCCAGGCCATTCAGATCACAGTTGAACACAGACAATTCAGACTCGTAATTTCCTAGAACTGAATCCTTGTAATGAAGATAAGGAAGGCTATACACCGTATACTAGAGACGACGCTCTTTTTCATCCCTCATTTATAGTCTGATGCGGATGTAACGAGAAGATGTACCATGCTCCTTTCTCCCCGTAACCAGGTAAGAAACTTACAGCTCTAACATAAGATTACAAAAGCTACTCTTGCCACTACAAGAAACTCCAGTTTACAACCAGATGAAAAAAAACATCCAGATACATTTAAAATTTCATGCTCAGATAAATCAGTTCAGAAGCCCTGGCACCCAAGCAGCTGTATAGAAGTCAGCCTGGCAATCCTAAAAGCATAAAAGAACTCACTTCCCATAAGCAAGAGCACCCATCTCCATTAAACTGTTAAAAAGCCTGATACTTACAGAATAAAACCTTGTTCTGTCTCCATAAATATAAACTCCTCTGCCTTCCTGACACAAGCAGGGGTAATGCCCCTGTAGCAGAAGGCGTCAAACATAGGGGTCAGAAAGTCCCATTCCAGCTGGAATCACATTATGTAGCAATAGGTGTGGAGCATCAGGATCAGAAGTCCCACAACAGTTGGACTTGGACAGACGGTCTCTGACTGTCAGCAGAAAATTGGGCTCTTGACATTCTGCCTCAAGGACAGATCTGATTAGCTGGAAGGATATTAGACAGTAAATGGGCCAGGAGGAAGTTCTAAGGTTCCTGTTTCTACAGGGGAACAACAGCATGGGTTATGTTGTCCTCCTGGCAAGAAGCAGTAGACCCTCTTCTCTAATGGCTGGCATCCTGATTGGATGTGATTCTAGGGGAAAGATAATGCCATTGACAAGGAATGCCTGTATCTCCTGTGTAGAGATTGCCAGGTTCACTAAACACAGACATACATGAATTAAAAGAACTAAAACAAGTTTCATTATGGAGCTGCATGCAAGCTCCTGCAGATCCCTTGGCTCTAACTAGAAAGTTTAACTGAGAGATCATTTCTCAATTCCCAACTTCTGTAGGCTAAGTAAGGGCTTGACTCTTAAGTTTTAAGTTCTGTCACAACGTAGAGGGAAAAAGGTCTCTGATGTGGAGGGAAGAGAGTATCTCCCTAAAGGAAACATGAAGAGCAAAAGAGCGAAATGACAAGTAAGTCAAGGGATCAAAGAGAAACATTGGTTTTCCAGACACAAGCCATTCAGGTAAAAAAAAATCCTCAAAGGGAGGCAAGAATGTCATTAATTTATTGTTAGAACACATATAGAAAGCAATTTTTCTGGGTGAAAATAATTAATGGGATACAGGTTTCAAAGAAACACCAGCCCAGGCAACACCTCAGCTTGCAGCATCTTCCCAGCGACATCACCAGAATCAGCCTACAATTCAGTAGACTTGAATATGACAAGGTCTTTTAATCTTCTCTCATAAAATAGGTTCACCAGTCCCTGCAATCTTAGTAATCCTTCTCTGTTCCTGCTCCAGTCTGAATTAATCTTTCTTCAACAAGCATGATCAGAATTTTACATCGTGTTCTAGATGATGTCTCACTGGTGCCTTGTTCAGCAGCTTTAATACTTTCCTTTATATCTACTGTACCAAGTCATACATCCTAAGATACCATTTCTCTTTTTCACAGCCATATCACATTGGTTCCTGACATCCCCCAATCTAATTTTGCCTGAATATGCCAGAATATGATATTGTGATCCTTTTCTGTACTGAGAATGTTTCGCCACCTTGTAACATTAACAAACGTAATTAGCAGAATGCTGGTATTTGTATCAAAGTGATTACTCTTACCTACTGTATGGGTAAAGAGAATGTCCTGTTAGGTAAAATGATTTGGGAGTTTACAAAAAGAAGAAAATGGAGCCTACTGTGAAAGGCAAATAATTAATTTCACTGGAAAAACTATTTAGCATGAGTCTCACTCGGAACATAATCTAGGACCTGCCTCTTACACATCATGACACACCCTCACCAGATGCACACAGAGGGAACAAAAGACTGTGAAGATTCACATCTGCACAATCACTGTTCCTGCATCTCTGATGTAGCGAGGTCTGGAAATTATTCAAATAACGCGTGTCTCGGGTTTCCAGCAGAGAACACAGGGGAGGCAGACATCCAAGTGCCCCACCCCTCCTGGTAGGAGGCCACTTCACCCTGAAGGAAAGCGAGGCTTTCCCCAGCCTCCTACTGCCATAAACACATCCTCCCTCAGATCGATAGCTGAGCAGGCAGCTTCTTTGTTCCTAATTGTCAGGTCGTGTTCCCCCTACAGCTGTATTCCAGTTGATAAATTGGAGAGGTTTCAGCAGAATGATTAAAACACTGGAAAACCTTGCGAAGACCCCAAGAGCTTGTCAGAGGGCTCAGGGGTGCCTTGATCCCAGTCTACAACTGCTAAGGCCTGCCTAAAACTTTGATCGTGGTTCTTTTCGATTGAGTAGACAAGAACAAAGTGGATCCAACAGCTGGAGGCTGAAACTCGGCAACTTTGGGCTAGAAACAAGGGGGCGTGTTGGTGAGGGTGGCCTGGGGGGACAGGTCAGGGATAATAAAGTGGCTTGATTCCCGTGACTCACCGGGTGAAACTGCCCTCCAGCCTTGCTCCCGCCCTACAGACTCTGAGCGCCCCTGTCCGGCCCTCACCTGGGGCAGCAGGTGACGAGGCCACGCCCCCAGCCCCGCCCCGGGCGGGAACAATGACAAGAACACGCCCTCTCCGCTGACGTCGGTGGTGTTGTCTCACTTCCTGCTGCCTCTCCTTCGCGGCGGCACTTGGTACATCCCGGATTCCTTTAGGCATCACCTCGCGCTTCGGCGCCGCGGTGGTAGGGTCCGGTCGGGTTCACTCGCATGCGGTTCCTCCTCCCCGCGGCAGTGGTACAGCCCGGGATTGCCCGGGAGGAGTGAGGCGCCGTCTCGGCCTCCCCCCCCGCGAGCCAGCGCAGTGGTACGACCCGGTATCGCTCGGCAGCCCCCGCCGCCGCCGCCTCAGTCAGAGCCAGCTGCTGTCGCCTTCGTCGTCGTGGTGTCCCTAGGCACCCGCTTCCTCGCTCCCGGGGCTAGTGTATGAGCGATTCGTCACCCTGAGCCCGCCATGTCCACGCCGGCCCGGAGGCGCCTCATGCGGGACTTCAAGAGGTAACGAGGCCAGCGGCGGAGGGAGGCCGGGAGAGGAGGGGGCCGGACAACATGGCGGCAGGAGTGGCGGCGCTGCGCCGATTGCGTAGCGTTAGGCCACGCCGTTTGCGCGGGGAGGGGGGACCAGGGTTATGCTGACTGCTGGGGGGTGATTCCCGCGGGCTACGCCAACTGCGGCCGGCCCGGGGGGCGGAGCTTAGCCACGCTGACGCGCCCGTGCCCGCAGGCTGCAGGAAGACCCCCCGGCCGGCGTGAGCGGCGCCCCCTCGGAAAACAACATCATGGTGTGGAACGCCGTCATCTTCGGGTGAGTGCGCATGCGCGGCCAAGCGCCCCCTGCGGGCGGGGTGGGCGGGGGGCACCCCTGCGCTGTGCTCACCCTTCCTCTGGGCTCACCCCTTCCTTCTTCTCTTCCAGGCCCGAAGGGACTCCCTTTGAGGATGGTAAGTGCGGCTAACTGCCAAGCTACAGGGGTTGTTCTGTTTTGTTTCATTTCGTTTTTTGGAGGGTTGGGTTTTTTTCTTGTTTTTCCCAGTGTGACCTGCTCCTGGGTCCCTGCAACAGGTCTCAGCTTAGGACCTCCGCAGCCCTGGGAAGCACGACCACTGCCCACCTCCCCGCCAAAACTTCTGTCCTTAAAACTGCTCTGTGGTGCTACATCCCTGATCCCTGCAAAGCTTCCTTCCTTCCTTATTCCCCTCCCTCTTCCCAAGTCTGACTTCCTAAATGTGAAATTGGACAGTGAAACAGTAGCACACAAACAAATGCGAAGTGCTGTATGGATGAAGGCATGTCATTACTTGGCCACAAGACTGACTTGAAGATCTGTTGGCATGTCTGTCATCAACCTGGGTTAGCTGGGCTTGGTTGTTTGGGTTTTTTTGTTTTTTAGCACGTAAAACATACATGGTCAATCCATTGTGCCCTTTTGTTTAACACTGATTTGTCATCCTGCTCTCTACTTTCTGAATCTTTCTGTCTGTTGGTGAAACAGTGTTCAACTCTCGAAAGTTTTTTGTCATACTGATTATGTCCTGAAAGTGACTTTAAGACATATCATGGTGTACCAAAGTTAGTTTGATTCTGTAGTCAGTTCATCCAGTTAAAATAACCTGCTCTTGAAGTTCCTGGACAGGAGCTACACTAGTTTGTGGGGGGGGGGGCGTTCTTTACCTTAGTCTAGTTGTAGCTACTTTCAGTTTTAAAACTGAAAGTAGCTATGCTTCTCCTTTTTAAAAGAAATCTTCCTGTAATACGTTTGTTCCTAACTTCATCAGTGTTTGTAGCTTTGCTTGCTATTCTCTGAAGCTTGCATTTCTGATGCTGTATGAAGGATCTAGTATCTATCCTGAATTTGCTAGACCTAAGCAAATAAACAACTAGAAACAGTAATACACTTTATTCTGTAAAGGTGTTAGTATAGGACTACAATTAGTATAGAGTCTTATGCTTTCATCATGAATTACATGGTAAGACTCCCTAGCTCTAAAAATTTTTCTTCCTCTGAGGGAGCAACTGTTTGCCTTGAGGGCTCTGTCTTCCTGAGCTCATGCTTTCCCTTTAAAGTACCTCGGGCCCAAGAACACTCTAGTTAGTTGCTTTCTTTGTCCTTAGTTGGCCACAAAACTACATGACTACCTCCAGCTCTCCTGCTTAGGGGCTGGTCTCCCTTTTTTTTCCTGCAGTGCCTGGTGCTTGTAGCTCTTTTCTTTATTTGTGGGGTTGTTTGAAGTCAGAAGTTCTCCTTAGTCTCTTGGGCCTTAATACACTAGTATTTAACAGGTCTCAGTGATGAGACAGGTCTTGTCTTCATGATGCACAGCCATCTCAGAAATGGATCAGAACTTGGAGGAAGAGAAATTGGCTCCTGTGAATTAATGGTATCAATCTTGAGAGTTGTTTGTTGTCTCTTGTTTTGTAGTTCAGTGTTGGGGTTACTGAGATGTTTTGTAACAAAGGATTTTGGCAAGAAGATCTTCTACAGATGTATTGAAGCTGGTCGACCAGCTTTGAAAGTGCTGGTATATTAATGCTATCTAGGGCTTTTAAGTATTGATTTCTTCCCTCTTCCCACCTTTCCTCCCCTTATGCCTTGATCTTAAATCCCTAAGGTTCTAAGCATTCAAGCCTTAATCAGCTTGAATCCAAGGCTACATGCATTCCTGGTAGGTGGAGTATATTTCCTGTGTGCTTTAACAGTAGGTTATTCCTCTTGTCTGCTGGGTTGTTCCTCAGCTAACGTTCTTGGACAGGTGTTCTGGCACAGGTTGTGTACTGGGTTTCTTAATACCCAAGGCAGGAAAAGTGAGCAGGGCATAAAAACGCTTGTTTCTTACAGTACAGCTTTTTTTATCTTGCTGCCTAGAATTGTATGTGTTGGCACCTGGAGATGTCTGCCCCACTTGAATGGTTTGCTGGTGCCTTTTTACCTTGTGCTGTGCCTCACTCTAAAGTTAGAGGACTAGGAACATAGCTCGGGAGGTTCCTGCCAGTCCTGTTGTATCTGGTCTCCTGCATTTGTAAGTTCTCCTTAACTAAAGGACTTTCCCAAATTGCTGCCTTAACTTGGCTGCCTACAAGCAAAGGAACAAAATCTGAGATGCCAAAAGCAGCCTGTGAAATGCTGTGGATTAAAGCATTGGCAGTGTCCTCATTGCCCTTGCAATAATAGGAAGTAAGCTTATGTATGTGCCCTGCAGATCCTAGGTAAAGGACTGTGCCCCATGCTAAAGGAAGACAACCCCCTTCCCCTCTTCCTTCCCCCCCGGGCTGTGCCAGTCAAAGTAAGGACCTCTCTTCCGTAGGTCAAAAATTAGGCACTCGATGGGTACATCTACACGTGTCTTAAAACACAGTAGCCCTTTTTACGTAACACTTTCATGAACAGTAAAAAAAACCCACCATGCTAATTGCAGTAAAATAAGCTACTACGCAGTAAGTGTCTTTAAAGTGTGCACTTGCAGTACTGCATGTTAGGGCAGCCTAATGCACATTTTAATACCTCACATTGGAGGTACTAAATGTAATGGGCATTAGGAAAAATGCATTCATGCATGTGTAGATGCATCTGGTATGATTTCATCTTTCTGGAGCCACTTTCTGCAACAGTATTGGCTTGGTAAGGATACAGTAGTTTGAGATCACCTGAGGTCTCAGATTTGAATATTATTGTGCCTTCACTGGAATATGGTTGTATATGGAGAAGGCCTTGGCAAGTATCCATGCTTTAATGGAATAATGACGTATGGTTTTTCATTGCCTGGGGCCTCCTTACTTCTGAATGGCCCTAGTTTTTGAAGGGCCTCAATTTGTGATCTGAAGCTCTACTCTGCTATTCACTGTTGAGAGGCTTATATTCATTTTGGGACCTATCTGCTTTATGCTAAATATTCTTTTACTGTGCTTTTGCTGTATTTGGAGAATACCATTATCTCTGTCACCAGAGACTACACTGGAGCCTGGTCCCAGTCATCAAGTATTCCATCAGTAAAGTGTTGGTAACTGGAATAGGTAACAGTGCTGCCAAATCTGGTATTCGACTCTACCAGTGGCTTGGGCTGGGTTCTGAATCATCGTAATTTTGATGGAGTAAGGGAGTTGGTCAGGACAGGACTCTGAGTATTTGATTTCCCAACTGCAGGTGCCTTCCTGGTCCTTGACTTCAGTATTCTAACTGCTATGAAAACTACATCTCAGAGATGCTCTTGTATATCTGGATGCACTCAGATTCCTGGCCTGGGGATGTATTGGAATATATATGAAATTTCCACTGCAGCAGATCTATTTTTTTTCTGAAGGACAGCAGTGCATTATCCTTTTTAAAAAGCTGATCTTTAAAGTATTAGGTACGAACAGCAGATTTTCCTGGGTGAAATCCTGCTTCCATTGAACTTAATCAGTGTATTATCAGACTTCAGTGAAATCAGGATTTTGCCTCTTCTGCCTGTAAAGAAGAGATGGGACCCTAACCTAAATGACCTTCAAATACGTTGTAATCGTGGGCAAAGGGTTTCCCATGTCAAGGGATCTTGCAGGACAGTCGGGTCCCATGAAGATATTCCTTGTCTTGACTCGCTTGTTGGTTAAGGGAAGCAGAACTGTGGGAACATGTCTCTGAGTTCTGGAGCAATAATACAGATCACCATTCTTCAGTGGGGTCTCCAGAGATGGACCCACATCTGTAGATTTAGTGTTTCTTCTTACTAGGTCCTTAGTAAAGGATGTCCTTAGGCTAGCGAGGGAGACATTTAGCTTTGCTCAAAGCTTATAGCACAAGTTTTCTGGCCACACTTTGAGACAAACTCTGTTATCAGAACAAGCGAGATAAAAGGTATGATCCTGAATCAGTACGTGAGTTGTCTCACGCTGAAAACAACCAACCTTGACCAAATTCAAAATCGCTGTTATAGTCTTCAGACTTGAACCCTTCCCTTCTGATGTTCTGGGTTTTGTCTGGGTGAACTTTGTAATAAGCTATCAGACCCCCTAAAATAAAGATAATGCATAGCAGACAGGCCCACCTGAATTGCTTTACCTCCCATTCTTTTCCTGGCCCAAGTAGCTTACTAACTACTGAAGTTCAGTAGCTCCTCATCCATTTGTGACCTGACCATAGGTAGGGCAGTGTCTTCATGAAGCTTTTCCCAGGTTATGGTGCTTTGAAAGCTATACATTCATGCATGAATATTGTTTTAACAAAGGTGATGTTACTGTGATGGTCCAGGAGGCAAGAATTCTTGTGGGTGAAGTCTTGTATTGGATCAAGTGCATGATTGGGACAGACGGGCAAGCTTCTGGGTATCACGGTATCCTTTCCATCAGGCATCTGGGAGAGAATCCCACATAGCAGAGGAAAACAGAAGATGGAACAAAAACTGGCTTAACACTCCAAGTGTAAATGAAATATGTGGGCTTCTCTCCCAGAGGCCTGAGGGGAGGATACTGTGATACCTGAAAGCTTCCCTGTGTCTGTCCCAATCATGCACTCTATCCAATACAAGATACCACCCACAAAATTTTTTGCTGCTTAAAGGTAACACACATTTCTGTTGTGAGTCATTCTGTATTTGTAGTCCCAAACTCTTTTGTGCTTAGGAAAATGGTTCTAGGTTTTAGCAGCTAATCTGTAACATTTGGTCTTGCACTGAGGATATTCACTTACGGGAGCTGTTGTCCCAGTTGCATCCTGCATTGCTGTTCTGCTGAAACCTTTCTCCAGCTATTCACATTTAAACCTAAAACACTGTCAGTCTAAACAGTCTCTTGTTGTATTACCATCCATGGCAATGCTGCTCATGAGAGCTGTATCTTTTTTTGGTGGGCCTGCACTGGTAGTACAGTGGTTGACTAAGTTGGTTTTAAACTTGGAGGTTGCATCAAGGTGTTCCTTGCCTGACTTAGCCAGTTAGATTTCAGGTATTTGCAAGAGGACCATGCATCTGCCTTTGAGTATTTTTAGCATTCAGATTAGTTGCATTTGGCCTCTTGGGTAGATTGGAAACCCCTGTTTTTTCAAGTAAACAAAACCCAAAATCTGCTACCCCCTACCCCAGGCCTTGTCTTTTAAGATGCTTTCTTGTGCTGTTGCCACCTGTGTAGGATTCTCTCTTTTTAGAGGGCTGGCCTCTGGCCCAGCTCTGTTAGCAGAGCCCCCTCATAGGGATGAGGGGTGGGGTAGCAGAAGGGTGTACTGTGCTGCCTGCCTGAAAAATGAAAGATCTGTGAGCAGAAGCCCTCTTGTTGGCATGGCTACATCCAGGGAGGGGGCAGCATATATTGAACTGTCATCTTGCATCCTCTAACATTGCTGAGTCAGCAGAACTCTTCATCGTGGACCACCAGCATGTGAATTTTTTAGGTCTTCTCCCTTAGCTCAAATTACAGCATCATACTTATTTTGGATGCAAATGATGTGTAGCTTGGCTCATTAAAACCTCGGTATAATGTCTTTGAAACAACTTTTTTTGGCTTTTTTTACTAGAACCATTTGTTGCTAAACGAAGGCCCAAAACAAGTGAATAAATGGGGGTGTTCAACTTCCAGCAGGGCTGTTCTGTTTTGAAGAGCTAGACAGCTGAAGTCTTGCCATGCAGTCCTTATAGCAGGACAACTGGGGACCCCTCTTCTCACCAATCTGGCACTGTTTTTGTTTTTTTGTGGGCTTTGCTTATTGTTCCTTGCCTGACTGGCTTCTTCTGCTTTTCCCTCTTATCCAGGGTCCTGAAATTAACCCTTCAGTGGTCTTTCAGGAGCATCTGGAAAGTCCTTTCATGTCTATTGAAATGCACCATTGAGGGGTTGTGCTTATAGTCCTGAGCCTCATGTGTATCCGTTTTGATTGCAAAGTAGGAAGGGACTTCTTAAACTGCAGCAGATTTGGCAGTGTAGCTTGATTTTCTTGTAGGAACCTCAGATTGGGAGTATAATACCTGAAATGCCATTAAAAGCTTTTTCTTGTGGGTATTGCCCTTTTAGCAAGGTTGTGACACTTACTCCATTCTAGAAAAGGAAAAGCGTACTTCTCCCATTAGCAAGAGGGCTCTGTCCAGCCAAAATGGGTTTCTTGGGGTCATGTTGATTTCCTCCCCCCCAGTGGAATTTCTAGGCCTAGATATCTGACCTTCCTCTCCCACTCCTGGCTTAAATGAGATTACTGCATTTCCACCAATGTGAGAAGTGCACTTTAATTGGTCCGTTACAGAAAGCAAAAAAATGAAATACAGGGCCTATGTCATCTCACTACTTGTTCTCCAAGTAGCATTAGAAACTTAAATGACTCTCTTGCTGTAGTATATGCCACTTGTACACAGGGCAAGCAATATGACTGCTGACAGACGTGAGCCGCTGCCTCCCCACCTTTACTAAAAGAGGCATCGTGTTAGTTTGACCCAGCATTTGTATACACCATGTGCTTCAGTGAGGCCTTTTGGGCACTCTTTTAATAGCTGATTGAATTGGATAAATCGGCTATTAAATAGAAGTGCCAAAAAGCCCTGCTGAAGCACACGATCCATACAGATGTTGAGTGAGCGGGGTCAAACTGATGCGATGCTTCCTCTGGGCACGCGCTGTGCTTGTGGCAGGGATGCACTGAACTAAAAGTAATGCACTGTTTTTCTTTTTGTTGTTGTCTCTGTTTGTTGTTCTTTTTCACATCTGTAAGCAGCCTCCGAGGCCATCATTGTATTTAAGCTTCTGTGCTCTTACCAGCCACATTCTAGAAACCCAGTTAATGTACTTGCATGTGTATCTCTAATTGCAGTCCAACTTCCTGGTTCATAAGGACAAGCTACAGTTTCTGCATCATGTTGATCCTTTTTAAGCTCTGCCAGAAAGGAAGGGACCTGACCCTTTGCTGTCCCTTGATGCTGACCAGCAGCTGCTATTAATAGTAAACTTAGCAACAAAGTCCGAGTCATGGCACAGGCCATCTTTTTCTTACCAGTTAAACCTTATGGGTCTTGAGCTCTGAGTACCCAAATTCAGGTTTGTGATCAGGCCAGGTAGAACACCTTAGAAGACAAGTAACAGTAAGAATTTGTTTGCCTTTTTATCTTAGCACCTGCTTGCAAGCAGTAACAGATGGTACAAGAATACATTCCTGATGCAGGCAATCTTAGCTTGAAATAAAGAGATGGGTTCAATGCTGGCTTTTAACCTCTTTCCATTCTAAAACAAGTATGTGGGTGTGTTTTAAAGGCATGCTATGCTAGATGGGGAAAGGGGTTCATTTTCCAAGCAATTCAGCTTCTGTAGTTGCTTAGGTACTTGCTTTGAATTTCTGTCGCCAGTCAAAATGGAAGCCAGGTTCCCATACACAGCTTATTTGCCAGACTTATTTTCCCAGGTCCTCAGAGTCTAAGGAGGATTAAAATAGCTTCTGCTAATGCAGGCTGTTAGGGTTGTTGAACTTTAAAAATTATCCATCTTATTTCTTGTGGTCTGTTCTTCCCATGAGAGAGGTAAAGTTTGGTGTCAAGCCATGTTGACTTATCTGATGCACTGTGTTGCATGGCAAACACTTAAGTATCCAAAACTTTCTCACGTTGTCCCATAGGCAGAATCTATGGTAATCTGCTCTGGAGAGCCAGTATTGCAGAGAGTGTTGGTTTGAATTAATGTCTAAGGGTGGTTACAAATGCTCTTAGCTATTACAGCACTCCAACCCCACTAAAAAGCTACATTGATCTAGAAAGTGTATGAGGCAAGGATTTTATTTTATGTATTTTATAATATTTAAATTGCTGGTACAAACAACAGAAGAAAATTTCCACTTTCAGTAGTATGCAGTTGAATTTAAATCTGTTTTGGAGAGAAGAGCAACTTTTTTTGGACTTGCTAGAACAGCCACTATTTTGTTTTATGGATGTCTATTGGGGCATTAGAATTGGATTTCTTACACACAAAACCCCCAGCTATTAAATAGTGTACTTGCACTACTCCCGACATGCTCAAGAGATCGGAGCAGGGGCACAATGGAGTTTTAGCAACGATCACATTTTGTCTGTCTTTTTACTTTGGGGCAACTAACTGGACCTCTCTATGTCCATCATAACTTTTTCCTTCTTTCAACTCCAGGAACTTTCAAGCTTACAATAGAATTCACAGAAGAATATCCGAATAAGCCACCTACTGTTAGATTTGTCTCTAAAATGTTTCATCCAAACGGTAAGTACCCATATAAGATGCAAGTGTAGTCTGGCTTATGACCTATGCTGTTCTTTGTAGAACGGGAATATTGCTAGTATGTGCTTTATGTGAAGGAGCTAGCTTTCATTCTCTGTGGTCAGCAGGCAGTTGGAGGTGTTAGCAGCATTAAAACTCTGGGAGGGAAGGAAGGATTTCCCTTGTTCACAACTTGAAGTGGAACAATGCTGCATGATCCAAAGTGATTCCTGTTCTACTTGGCTATGACCCTTCTGGTAGAAGTTATAATCTTTTTGCCTGGCTAGAGGACTCTTCTGATCTGAGGTTGGAAATCTTCACAGAGAGCTTGGGCAGGGAGAGGCATTGCTTTCAAAACTGGAGTTAATGGAATTATAGTATTAATTGGAAGCCAGTGAACCATTTTAAGTTGCTTGATGGAATAGATGTCAATAGAAGAGCCAAAAAGGAATAGTTTGAATTGTACCCATGCTATTTTTGGGTTTTGTGGTTTTGTTTTTTTTTACTGTCATACCTGTGAATTGTTACTTTATAGGCAGCAAAGTTTAGTGCTACTTTATTGATTTCTGTGAAATGCTCATCTGTCAAACATCATGCTTCAGTACCAGGGTGCTGGATAATATCAGCTCTTCTTATAATAACTCTTGCAGTTCAGGGAGGGAGGAGGTAGGGGTGTGTGTGTAATAGCCTTGTAGGTACATGGATGCACCATCTTTATGAATGCAAAGAACAGTCCCGATTTAAATAGCAATTCTTTTGTTGGTTCAGGTGTGTGCATGTGGAAGTAAATGTCAGATTGCATCTCAGTTGTCCTCCTTTTTCAATTAACTTGTTGGGTACACAAATGAAACAACTACCATAATTTTCCAAGTTAATGCATGACCATGCTGTTTACATGCACTCCTAGCTATAGGAGGTTCTTCCCCCACCCTGTCCCAAATTAGTTGGGGAATGATCACTTGGAATGTTAAGTGGCAATCAAACAAGCCATCAGCTTTATCTCCCTTAATTCTTTGCTACTCTTCCTTGTTTAGTTACTAGTTGACACCTGCATGATTTTTGCCTTGAAATACTTCCTGCTATGTAATCTGTGCCTGAATAAGAGGGTGGATGGTAGCTTTTGCATCTAAATATGAAGTCTCAGAGAAGTAAAAAGCTTGTTGAGGCATAAATTGGGAAACTTACTAAAGGCCCTTTTAGGCAACTGTTGGGAGCAAATCTGGCTCTTGGGAGACTGACTTCTAGCTTGTTCTGAAACTTTGAGTACCATTAATTTGCCCAACTACCACCATCTGTTGTGCTGAAGTTTTATGCATGAGAGTAGGAACTGCCGAGTAGAAACTCATCTGGGCTTTTAAAAAAACTACCCTTTTGCTAAACATTATCTTCAGGGTATGTCTAAACTTTTATCTTGTTCCTCCCTTTCCAGTATATGCAGATGGTAGTATATGTTTGGATATTCTTCAGAATCGTTGGAGTCCAACCTATGATGTCTCTTCTATCTTAACATCCATACAGGTAAAAAAGACATTCCTAGCGCTTGCTGTAATCCTGGCTTTTGGGGGAAAGAGAAAAAATTTTTTATACGCACACACCAGAGACTAGTTCTGAGCTAAGTAAACTGTCAAAATTTGTAGATGGTGGTCATGTCTACACATGCAGGTGTTACAGCACAGCAGCACTGTGTGTGGACTGTCTTGGGACTAAAGTTGGTTCCAAGTCAATCCACACACACAGGGTACACCACTCGGTAAGGTGTCTACACGTGCCTTACTGTGCAGTAACTAGTTGGTGTAAATTTGCTACCTGCATCATGCAGATAGCAAATTTATGCCCAAGTTGGTGCAAGTCACCATAGTTACTGTGCAATGTAGGCATGCATGTGTAGATGTACCTGTACTGTGCAGTAATTTTCAGCATACAGTGTTCTATCCATGTTGCAGATTTGATCAAGATATTCAGACTGCTTTAATTTCAGAGAAATTTTTTTTGGAAAAGCAGGAGATAAAGTGATGATACTTCATACAGTGAGTTTTATGTTGGGTCTTCCTAGTCCTTGTTTTAAAGTGAAGGTGGCTGGTTATTTCATTTTATTTATTTTCTCTAGAGCAGTAGTTTTCAGCTGGGGTGCTGCCCTCCCCACTATACCCCAACTTGCTCCTCATGCCCTGCTTCTAGGAGACACCATGCAATCAGACCAGAAACAGCAGAAGTATGAACCAGCTCTCCTGCCTGCTTTAGGGTTTGCAGAGAACCCTAATGAGGCAGGAGAATGAGCATGTGCTGCAGCCTGTCTGGCTGTGCACCAGATTTGCTTGCTTTACCTGGCTACAGTGACAGCAACACCCTCACTTGAAAGCCACCGAGGGTTGAGTTAAGCACAACAGTGGATCTTAACCAGGGATGCCAGCACACTCAAAGAGGTGGAAGGGTGTCATGACTGAAAAGGTTGAGAATCACTGCTCTGGGCTAAGTTCTTGTTGTCCCATCCCTTCCTGGCCCCCCCCCTGGAATTTAAGAGTGGTATTAGTTTGGTAGCAGTAACTGCACAGTGGCTTCTTGTTTTTAAACCTGAGGCCTGGGGAATTGATAATTGCTGCAATACTTGATGATGTGCAGGTATAAACTGAAGGACCCTGCCACAACTTTTTAAAGCAGTTGCTGCAAAAGACATCCACAAATCTTCTAATGAGAAATTGAAACCAATTTTTCTTTGAACAGTCTCTGTTGGATGAGCCGAATCCCAACAGTCCAGCAAACAGCCAGGCAGCTCAACTATACCAAGAGAATAAGCGGGAATATGAAAAACGGGTTTCTGCAATAGTAGAACAGAGTTGGCGTGATTGTTGACCCAGGATGATGCAAATGAACACTCTGAGGAAAAAAGTATATGAAGTGTCTGAGTCCTCTTCCTCCTCCCAAGCATCACTGCATTTACTTTGAACGCAAAATAGCTGTTGTGCTGTTGCCACCCTCCCCTGCTGAAGCTTCCTTGGACATCAGAAAGCACCCACTTTGAAGTCAAATGTACTGTACTTGGGTTACTTGCAAAAGAATTACTGATGCTGAATTCATTTTCTGTGGTTCCTCTCCAGTTTTTAGGGCAGTATTGTGCATTTCTGTAGTGTACACTAAGCTTTTAACTGTAATTGTGTTTCTACACAGTGATGCTTACGTGTAGCTTGATAAAAGGGATGTTTATATACATACACTTTTTTTTTTTTTTTAAACTGGTATTACTAAAGTGCTGATCTGTCCAGGCTGGTCACTTTACCTCTACTGTTGGTTTAGACCTCACTGCATTTGTACATGCTGCATGAAGAATGATCTTCATGTCCTAGTCTGTCCTGAGCTGGTCTATCAGCTGTTAAACTGGGAAGGAAATCGTAAGAAAGTTCAAAAGTGGATTCCATTTCAACTAATCAGATAATGAAACTGTGGGATGCTGGCAACTTCTGCACGTAAGGTGCAAGATAACATAGATCACTACAGTTTTGGTACTTTATTATGTTGGGTGACAGGCAGAGTACTCCCTCCCTCTCTTTCTTTCTTTTGGCTTTTATTTAAATAGGGTTTTAAAGGACATAACGAAAGGGAATATTGCTGAAGTAGGTGACTTCTGTGTCCTTTCAGTAAGGCATTGAATGGACGTAATGATGTTGAGCTGTGGTACTTAAGTTAAAGGGCTCATGGATGAGTTTGCTAGTGAGTGAAATATTTTTAAGGGATAAGAAAGGAAACATTAAAAATACTGAAGCTGGGATTACTCCTGGTAGCAATACTTCCTGTTTCAGCCTTCTCCTAGATTGAACTTTGCCTCTTGGAAAGCTTTGTGTACAGAAGCATGTGGTGGGTGTTCAAGTGTCTAGGAGGTTCCTGCTCTTCATAGACTCCTGTGTGGTGTGTGTGTGTGTGAGAGAGACTGCTCCATGCTTCAGTTAATTTCTCTTCAATTTTATGAAAGGTTTTTGGTTCTTTTTCCAGTTTTGAAAAAAACAACAAACATTTGTAAGTCTCAACTCACATTTTTGTAAGCCTCAGTTTGTACCTTTCTGGATACAGTACATTATGCAGCAGTGTGGGATGAAGCCTACAAGCGTGTTGTCCGCTGTTCCAGTGTCTTGTGTGCACATTGGTCTGTTAGTTGAGAAGTATACCTTTGCACAAGTAACCCATGTAAGAAAACTGTACATTTTTCAAAACTTGTAAATAAAAGTAACCTTAAATGCTTATTGTATAATAGGCAAGAGGTGTACACCTGTACTTATTTTTGTTCCAGGTAGTAGGAGGGGGTTATTTTCCAGGAGGCAGATGCCACTTTGTTATTGAGCACCACAGTAGCTTGTTCTTAGGTATGCTGGCTCTTCTTAGGGCAGAGGTGGAAGCCCCCTCCCTGCTGCTAACCTTTTAACCCAAATCAGTGCAGTGGCTGGAAGGCTCTAATTTATCCTTCTAACATAACTCTGTAATTGCATATTTTTCACTTTTTGTAGAACAGTGCAAATTGGTGTCCAAAAGCAGATACCTACCCTTGCCAACATGTTACAAAGTTCCCAAATAAACCGGATGAGAGCTATTGCAGAGATCACAGTCTACCCTATAACTTGAAGTGACTTAATTCAATCATCCCCCCCCCATAATACTCAAAGGGGCAATGATTTAATTAATTAGTGCAAGTACACTTATTACAGCTGTTTGAAACCTCCATTCTGTGAGGAAAGGGGAAAATGCTTACGTTTTCAGTAGCTGGCCTAAAGTCTGCAGTGGTTCAGCTATGCCTCCTTCTCCTGAAGTACACCCATTTAGGGTGTCTTGGTAGTCTCTCAGACAGCTGGACCATTCATTAACTCTTCAGACTTACTGGACTGCAGGTATGTGGATAGCAAACAGCAGCAATACCCAGTTCCTAATTGAAAGTGAAGGCACAAAGCAATGAGACAAAGTATTTATAGAGTTTAAGAGTTAAGCTAATGACTTGTTCAAGTTGAAAATGGGGGTTCTGTATGCCCTGATTTCCCACAGCATATTAGGTACTGATCAGTTATCAGGTCCCTGCTTGTGCAAGTCATCATAAACTCTACTTCCATCTAGTTTCTGTATCAGAAACTCCCACTCACCACCCTGATTGTGAGGTCCAATCCAAGATTCCTTGCATCCTTCTCAGCCGTGCCTGAATCTTCTCATTTATATTTCTGCTCAAATACAATGACATGTAAGTTTTGGAGTGTCCTTATCTTACCTACACAACTAGTCCCACATTGCTTCACCTCCTACTTCAGTCTTCTTTTAACCTTCAAAGCCTGACAACCCCAATCCAACAACATGACATGTTCCAATATGCTGCCCCTTGGCCAGCCTAGCACCTTTCACTGTACTACACCTGGAGTACAGGCTGCTCTGATGGAATGATCAATTTGCCATTCCATTGAAATATTCAACCTGCCGTTACCATGTTGCTTGTTGAATTACCACATGAGCCAACCAAGGTCCTTTGGGTAAATCCAATATCTTGTGTTAGCAGGGCAAGCTTTTGGGCACAAACACCCTTTGTCAGGCTGAAGAAGTGTCCGGAGATGGTCTGTGCTCTTCCTGGAGGGAATGGTAAAACAGCCAGAAGCCAGTACGTATGCAAGACAGCCTGTAAAATGAGGTGGTCAGTAGCAGAGAGGGTGGTTGAGTGGGCAGGCAGGTAAGAATAAAAGTAGCCGTAGTCTGGCCGGGGGGAGAAAGTGAGAATAGCAGATAAAAAGTGGAGGGTTTACCTGGGGAGTCAGATGTTAGGCATGTTGTGTGTCATAAATCCAATGTTTATATTTAGTCCATGATTTTTTGTATCTAGTAGATGGATGAAGAGAAGTTCATAGGCTCATCTGTAGAAGGTATCTGGCATCAGCCAAGGCACATCTGATTATGAGAGAAACTGAAATGCAGTACTGCTGTTCATACCTTGGTACACCCTGCCCTCCTGAGTCACTGTTAATAAAAGATGAGATTGTCTCTGGCCATCAGCAGCAGCCAGAAAGTATGGCATCAAGAAGTGGCAGCCAATCAGTAAGATCATCTCTAAGTTTTCAGATGACTAGCAATGAGAAGGAAGAATGCACAACACTAAAGTGGTAGACAAGGTTCTTTGGGTAAATATGGTATCTTATTAGACCAAGGGTTGTCAACTGAGAGTATGCATACCCCCTTGGATACTTGGGAAGGCCATAGGGGCTACGTGCAGGCAGGCAGGGAACAGAGTGCTGCCATGCACCATCCCGCGCAGGTGCTGCCCACCCAGCTGGATGTGGGGGAAGCTCACACTTTTACACCCCTGCCCCCACATGTCCGGCCACTGGGGGTACAGTTCCACAAAGGTTGAAAACCCCTGCCCTAGGGGGTACACATGGACAGGTGGGGACAGAGCACTGCCACCCACCACCCTATGCTGCCACCTTCCAGGAGCAGGGCTGGGGAGGAGGGGGGCCAGGGCAGCGGTGCCCCTCTGCAGGCCACATCAGCCAGGCTGCTGGTGCCTGATGCAGGGGGGAAGCTCATATCCATCCACCACCCCACACTGCCACCACTTGACATCCGGCTGTGTGCCACCCCTCATGCCCAGCTGCTAGGGGTATACTTATTAAAAAAGGTTGAAAACCCCTGTATTAGACCACCTAAATAGTTGGAAAAATTGTTCTTTGCAAGCTTAAAGAGACATCATATTTACCTAAAGGACCTTATCTGCCTATGTCCTTAGACCAACACAGCTACAACCAACTGTCCCAAAACAACAGTGAAGTGCAGATTTATTAGTTTCCAGTACCATCCACATTGTGCTGGGTATGGGGGAAAATTAAAGATAACTCTGTGGGGTAGGGACAGATTAAAAAAAAAAAATCACTAAAGATGTACTAAGGCATGTGGACCAATTCCTTACTTCAGAAGATGAGACCCTAGTTGCTTAAGCATTAAAACAGGCAAGACTGGTAAAAGCTCTGTATATACTGCAGATTGAATTCCACTGACTGCTGTACCAGCTAATACCAGATCAGGAAGCATAGGGAGTAGCAGCTTTGACTGACCAGCCACTAAACCAGGGGCGGGCAATTATTTTGGGCAGAGGACCACTTACTGAGTTTCAGCAAGCCATTGAGGGCCGCATGACAGGCAGCCCAGGGCAGATTAATTTTCTAAAGTTTTTAGGGGCCCCGTGGGCTGGATAGAATGGCCTGGCAGGCCACATCCGGCCCCGGGGCCACGTTTTACCCACCCCTACACTAAATCAAAAGAAATATGCACACAAGTCTTGCCTGCAGTGCAGAGTACAAACATCTTTGTGGGAAGTTCCATTAAGCCAAGTTCCTGGTTCCACGTACCTCAGCCTTCCCCAAAAACAGGTTACCTCCTGGCATGTCAGGTGCTGATTCTACAATGCTTGATGTTGCCGAGCTTTGGGAAGCTGCTGGAAAAGCAGTGGCTGCTTGGACTGGTACGGGGTACAAAGCAGACCTCACTTCCCTCAGTACCATCTACTACATGACACGAGTTCTTGAGAGCAGAATTCAGAGGGAGAGGAAAAGGCTGGCTGATGCATGAACAGAAAGACAGCGCGCTTTCAAGTGCCTGCTGCTCAGGGAGGGGGGCCCAACCTGTTCCCACATACGGGGCCCCAGGCAGCACAGGTCCGGGAAGGTGGGCTCAGGAGAACTAGAGGTCCTTACCTGCGAGTCCTGTGGGATGAGCGTTTGCACTTTCACACCTGTGGGATCAAAATACTGTACCACAGGTCACCAGGATCTTCTGCCGTGTCAGCTCAGCCACTCCCTCTCCTCAAAGCTGAGGGAATGAAAGAGCAACCCAGGAGGATGAACTGACCTGGAGGGTAATGTAAGCAGACGGTGAAACAGAAGCAGGCAACAAGAAAAGGGAGACAGACTGACACACAGGGCTGGTATTTATTACAAGGGGCTGAGGGAAGCAGAGATCTGAGCTGGTGGAAAGCCAGCAGGTGGCTGACCCACCAGAAAAAACAGCATGTTCAGATGTATTTTTGCTGGTTCAAGACTGATTTTTCTCCCTCTTATTAGTTTTCCCCACATTTTCCAGGCACGGCTCAGGCAGTGCTACCCAGGAACATTCCCAAAGCTGAGCAATGCCAGAAGGGTTCTGCCCTGTGAATGGCAACATGCACAAGTTGCTCTTTACACCAGCCTGTTCCCAATACCTAGTCCTGTGGCATGGCATGTCAGCCCTGGATAGACTCCACACTCAAACCACATGGCAAAGCAGCATAAGAACACTTTACTTGTGAATCTCTTCGTGACATACGCAAGCCCGGGTACATTAATGGGGTGGAAAGAAATCATTAGGCACAAATCTGATTTTGCTCAGGGTTAAAAACCTTATATTAAATACAAGTAAAAAATAAATTATATAGTCATCGCTCCACAAGTAATATAGGCATCTCTAACA
>NW_017728924.1:2955001-2964742 GCF_001723895.1 Crocodylus porosus | reverse complement strand
GGGGGGGGGCTGCATTCACCCTGGTTCTTGTAATTTCATGCTTCTTGAAGGTGTAAAGCAGTGATTCAAGGCAAAAATGCTCTGGAATTATCTACAAGTATCATTAAGGTGCATTCAGCAGTTCAGAGTTTGGGAGACCAGAATACTTATAGTAGAGCTCTGCTAATAAAACTACTGTTAAAAGCTGGTTTGGAGGTTTCTCCACATAACACAAGATGGACGCATCACTTTACCTTGCTAAATAATACTCTGAAATAACTGCAGCATCACACAAAAATGTACATACGAAAAGTAGTAAATCCTGTTTTTCCAGAAATAAAACTGTATTTTTATTGTCGTTAATACCAACTTTACATCATTTCTCCTCCAAACTGCATTTTCTTTCCTTTTTTTGTTTTGTTTGTTTTTAAATAACAAAGGCAGACTTATTTCCTGGGTCCAAAAAGACTAAGGGAGCTATAATTTTAAGTGGTGTCAAATTCGCTGTGGTTGGACGTGCATTTTTGCTATTACAAAACTATTAAAATATGGAGGAACCGAAGACACGTACAGGAACAGAACTATTGGCGTCTGGGTTGTGCTAATATAATTGGACAGAACTTGGCAGGTTCTAATTTTCTAATAACATTTTCAAAATTAAAATGAGCAACGTAGAACATTTTCAACATGAATATGCCCCACAACAAGAAAATGCAGCATTTCTCTCTCTAATTCAGGAGCTAGGAAATCAGTTTTGTTTTGCGTTCACTGGTAAAACTGGGCACCATGCATCTCAGTTTGCTTGAGGCATAATAAGCTCATAATGCCCAACTTGGCCCTCTTGCTTCAGTTGGTCTAATAAGTCTTCCTTGCGCCTCTTTCTGCTTACCACCAAGTATCTATCATGACCCTGCCCGTGCGATTTACTTTTAAGCCCATATTTTTGGGCAATTTGATGTATTTGCTTCCGTTCATCGTTGTTAAGTTCTGTTGAGAACGTC
This sequence comes from Crocodylus porosus, assembly GCF_001723895.1. NCBI lineage: Eukaryota > Metazoa > Chordata > Crocodylia > Crocodylidae > Crocodylus > Crocodylus porosus. Next base: position 2,963,762 of record NW_017728924.1, on the reverse strand, counting down.
AAGTCAACGTTACTCTCTGAGCGAGCGTAATTTCGGATGATCTGCTCGATATCTCTCTTGGCAATTTTGTTTACCCTTTCCACATCAAGGCCAAGTCCTTCCCTTTTAAACTGCTCCTTCACTGAAATAGGCTCTCGGATCCCTTCACCATCCTTCCCAAGCCCACCACCCGTCCAGCCCATTTTTCTCAGAATCTGATTCCCAATGTTATCTTCTTTTATTTTCTGTTTGAAGGCCTCTTCTGCTGAGCGGCCCTGGATCTCATTTCTTGAGATGACATCTTCGATGGTGCCTTTCTTCAGGTTGTTGACGACAGTGGGCTGCGTCTTTTTGAGTATTTTCACAGCTTCCTCTGCTGCCTCGTGCTTCACGGATTTCTTAACGCCGATGGCTTCAGCAATGAATTCGTTTTCTAGCATCACCTTGCACTTCCACCGCATGCCCGTCATCCTTTCGAAGACATATTCCACAGTCATCTTGTTGAACTGGGCAGTGTCGTTAAGTGTACACACAGGATTGTTAGAGTTCTCATAGATGACCAGGTCCTTCAAGTCCTTCTTCTTGCCACCCCTGGATGAACAGCCCACTTTCTGAACCTGGGTGGTTTTGATAGCTGTCACATTGGACTGGGTCTTCTGAAGAATTTTCAAAGCTTCATCTGCTGCAGCATGTTTGCTGGTTTTCTTAGTGCCATACCCCTCTGCCAAGCAATGGTCTTGTAAATACACTCGACAGCGCCATGAGCGGTTGGGCATCTGGTCATACTTGTATTCCATCGACATTTTGTTAAATGAAGCTGAGTTGTTCAGTATCCCGATCGCATCACTGGCATTTTCTATGAGAACAAAGCTGGTCCAGTGCTTGTTTGAGTTAGAACCACTTTTCACAAACTCAGAGCCAGGCTGAATAGGTACACAGTCTCGGTTGGCAGCTACAAATTCATCATATGGTTTGAGAGCAGGAGGGAATTCTGGGGGAGATGCATCAACCTCACACACGACTAAGTCCTCTTGATAGCTATGTTTGAACTTCCGCTGAATAACTCTTACTTCAACAGTCTTTTGCAACAGCTTGACTGCCTTTTCTGTGGCGCGATCCCTGGATCCATTTTTGCTGCCAGCGTAACCAGTGGTTAAGTAGACATTGAGGCATCTCACTTCGCAAGCAAATCCATCTGTGAGAAGCTTCTTACTTTTTGGGAGATCAGCAGGAGCAATTTCTTTTAAGGGGACATAAATATATTCAGGATTTGTCTTACAGGCCTGAATTGAGCGAGTCAACAGATAAGTATAATTAATTTTATCAGTCCCAATGTTTGCATCTGGGTTAGCAAGATTTTTCCAAATAGCAGCTGAGAGTTTATCAATAAAATTCTGCTTCAGTGCTACAACTGATGGGGAGAAAGTTTCAGAGGAAGTCTGAGCAGCTAAGGGGGAGGTTGAGAGTTGTGTAGCATCACTGAGGGCAGTGTCCATACTGTTTAAAATCTTATTAGTACCTGTCGCCTGGCGACTTCCATAGCCTAAACCCACTGAGTTAGAGGACTGGAGATCTTCTTCTAGAGCACTGAAGCTGTTGAAAGCCAGGTTGGTACAGTTTTCTGCTGGCTGTGATGCACTGTGTGCATCTGTATCCTTGTCGGATTCCTGTGTTTGGTTGCCTGAAGGATCTTCCTTTCCTCCAACTTTCTCATTACTGGCTACAAAGTATATGGGTTCAAAACGAGGTCTCACACGGAACCTGGGGAGAACTTTTTTGGGAGGCTCTGGACCTAGGAAATGAATAAAATTTACAATGTTACAAACAAGTTCTCAGAGAGGAAGGCAATGCTTCAGTATGATCACCTGCAGTCACCAGCAAGCTTTTGAGCATGGAATTCCAACTGCCCAGTCACAAACAACAAGGATTCTGTGTGCAAGACGTGTGCCACAGATAAAGTGTCATTTGTGCAGGTTACAGTAGAAGCAGTTTCAATTCTGTTTTTCACAAGGCACTTGGTGGGTTTTGTAATACTTACAGCACACAGGCCAGAGAGACACAGGGATCATTGAGTCTAACCTGCGTGAAGTAAATCAATCCACAACATTTCATCCAAGTAACTCCTGCAGTGAGCCCAGCAACTTGTGGGAAAAGCAAAATAGCAACTGCACTGAGACCCTGGAGACCTTGGCTCGGTTCCAGCTCTGCTACTGGCAAGTCATTACACCCATCGTGGCCTTTTCATCTGTGAAACAGGATGAAGATATGGGCCCTTCTTTGTAGCATTATCTTCTAGTGGTGAAAAATACTTTACAGCTGTATTTTCCACAGACAACCAACCAGTCTCAAGTGGAAGGTGAATAAAAGCCAACAGTGTGCTCTTGTTGCAAAAAAATGGCCAATAGTATACTTAGTGTCACTGGGAGGAAAGTCGCTGGCAGATCAAGGGAAGTGATTCTTCCACTCTATTCAGCACTGGCGAGACCTCACCAGCAGTACTGTGTCCAGTTTCAGTCCCCCCCATGTCAAATATGATGTGGAGAAATTGGAAAGAACCCAGTGGAGAGCAACAAAAACAATTAAAAGCCTAGGAAGCATGATTCATGAGGAAAGGCTGAAAGAGCTACTGTAATTTCACCTGGAGAAGACTGAGAAAGTATTTGATAACAGTCTTCAAATACCTGAAGGACAATTATAGAGAAGATGAAGATGGCCTTTTCTTTGTGGCCGTGGGGGGACAGGACAAAGACCAGGCCTCAAGCCACAACAGAGAACATTTCGAAATAAGAAGGAACTTTCTGACCAGGAGGGTGGCCAAACACTGGAACAGCCTACTTAGAGAAGCTGTGGAATCGCCATCCCTGGCAATTTTTAAGAGCCAGCTGGACAGACTTGACTGAGACAGTTTTGTCAGGCACGATCCTGCCCTGAGCAGAGGGCTGGAGTAGACAATCTTGCGAGGTTCCTTCCAGCCCTACTTTCCTATGATCCTATGTCAAGAAATGACAGACCACTGGAACATGCTTCCCAAAGTCACCGTGCCTCATTTCTAACTTGAACTGAAACCAAGGCACAAACATACTTACGTGAACAAGTACTGCAAAACTGCACAGAATTTGACACCTGGAAGTCTAAAGAACACATGACTATTCTGATTACAAGAAAGTATTTCGCCCCCACACTCCAAAGCTAGGTGTCGGTGGCTTCATCAGAGAATAAAATGTTCACCTCAAGTCCACAGAAAAACTGTTTCATTCAACAATAATATATGAAACTATGACACAGGTAAGGCTACTAGGTAGGTATAGGCACCAGCATAGTAGCTTCTGGTTCAAGAGACTGAACATCTCTGTCACGAATGGCGCTTCTGAGGTTTAAACTGTTTGGATCCTCTGACATTCCAGTGGTTTGATGGCTGTTTCCCACTTTTGGTGTTTGTTATTTGCTTGTCTGAGACTTTGCTTGTTTGAGAGCAGTGCCTGAAGGCTCTGTCCAAGAGAAGGACCTGGCTGTACTAGATGCTACGTGCAGACACATAGTAAGAGGTACCCTCCCACACAGCTTGCAACTTGAACAGAAGAGATGAAGGAAAAAAATGGGATTAAAAGTAACAGTTTTACGACTTGACTGCTGGGGAACCAAAGCCCAGAAAGACGAACCAACTCGCCAGAAGCTGAAGCAGGTTATTTGTAGCAGAGCTGAATACCCATACTCACTTGGCCAGCTGCCATTTCCTCCCCGCCCCACAACTGCAGCATCCAGGACTGGCTTCAGAAGCCACAGGAGTGTTCTGCTCTGACGGCCCTGCGTTCCCAAGACCATATGTCAAAGACTCCACTCTCCGCAGCTGCCTCTAACATGCAGGCAAATATACTCACTGGAAGGTGCAGAATTTGCAGAAGGTAGAGAACAGGGTCGCTTCCGTGCCTTGGCACTAGGCACCAACTCGAATGATGGCATCTCCCCAATATCAATGCCTTCGGCCATCTTGAGGACTTTCTCCATGACCTGTGCGCCATACCTGCATTGAATTCAGCACAGACAGCGTTAGCACCTGTCACACCACGGTTCTGTGCTGCCAGCTTCTTAAAAGCACCTGCATGGCAAGCCTCAAGCCTGCTGAATGCCACACTCCTCTCAGCCCAGGCTTTGGGATTTACACCCATGGAGATACTGAGGCCTTTCCATCCCACACTAGAAGAAGGAGGCCTTTAAAAGAAAGATAGATGTCAGATAAGGTGTTGTTCAGACTAAGGAAGAGGTAGAGCTGAAAAGCCAGGGCTGAAAAGCCAGCTGAGATATTATAAGCAAACCCTGGTCAAAGTATGGCCTGGTTGGCTGTCCAGCACAGAACTCACAGTGACTTTGCTGGTGCCAAGGAGCAATGCTGCAAGCTGGCCCTGCTCCTGTAACTGGTCCCACGTGCACACACCTCTGAGGAACTCCTCTGAGGGATGGGAGCTGCCTCCAGGGCCCTGCTTTCAGGACTGTGGCCTTGCACAAAAAACCGACCATGGGAGTCAACAAGCCACCTACTTCCAAACAAATGCCAAGTGTGTAAGCAGCCAATAGTCTCCCTGTAATTCCTCACCAAGGATCCTGTCTTTCTCCGTTAAAAAAATAAAATAATATTAAAAAACAAACCAAAAAAAATCACAAAATCCGATAAAATGCAAATTGTCCGATTTAAAAAACCCCAAATCCGCAATTAAAATCAAATGCCACTAATTTTTATATATATATATATATAGTATCGATTGAACACAATGTCTTATTGATATATTTACAATTTTAAAGCAATTTGGAAGCCTACCAATGCCTCAATCACTGTAATAAAATAAATTCTAAATCCCTATACATTTTGGCATTTGTTTTTGGGTTTTGAATCATGGAAAAATCAGAGCTCTCTCTGCCCCCTTTGCTCACCAGGATGCAGGTCCAGGCCCCTCACTCCCAAGCCACAACCCACAGGCCCGCTAGTGACTCTCACAACACCCCCTGGCCTGCTGGTGCCCCTCACTCCCTACCCACAGCCCTCTCACCCCCCAAGCTCTGCTGGGGGAGACCCCCTGCTGCCAAAACTACAGGCCCTGCAGCTCCCTGCTCTCTGCAGCAGTGCCTGAGCCTGGCCCACCCTCCGTGGGCAGGACAGCTGAAGTGGAGCCCATGGTGGGGGGGAGGGGGGACTGCTCATTGCAGGCTTGGGCTCCCCACCCTGCTGCCCTCCCCCTGGGGCCCCTGCAGCCCAACAGGTGGGACGTGGCGCAGCAGGGCAGGGAAACTCCTTCCACTGCAAGCCCTGCACAGCCCTGGTGAAGCACTCCTTACCCACCCAGCAGCAGTGGGGGTGGTAGCACAGGGCTGTGCCCCTTGCTGCTGCCAGGTGGGTAGGGGGCACTTTGCCATGGCAGTGCAGAGCTCCTAGAAGCAGCAAGGAGCTTCCTTGCTTGGCCCCACTTTGCTTTGCCACACCAGGTCCCGCCTGTTGGGCTGTAAACACCCTGGGGGAAGGCAGCAGGGTGGGGAGCCTGAACCCACAGGCCACCCCGCACACAAATCTGGGGGGGATGTGCCCCCCTCCAGCTCCCCCTGAACTCTGCCAGCCTGTGGACAGCTCTCTGCAAAAGTGGAAAATTGGTGCGTTTCTCCAAAAAACCTGTTTTCCTCAGTCAAAAGGGAAAAATCTGCATTTTTATCCATTTTCCCATGAGAAGCGGAAAAGCTAGATCATTTCACAGCAACAAAAGTAACATGACAATGACACCCTGCCGGTAACCCCCAGCTCTGTACCCTCCTGGAAAAATCATCACGATCACAGATGGTTCCTGACAACGCAGATGCATACAACCTCAGCACAGAGGGTTTCCAGGTATCCCACAACTGTCAAGACCTCCCATAGCCTCTGGGATCTATAATCATTTCACTTAGATGGCAAAAGTTAAACAGTCCATCCTTTCCCTCCAACCCCAAAGGGAGCCTCTAAACATTGAATGGGACCAGGAGCTGTAGGTTTCCTATTAAAAAGTACAGAAAGAAAAGACTGTTCCACCATGCAGCTGGAATTTCAATGAAGAGGAGGATCAGCAAAGACTAAAATCACTATTGGGTTCCAACCACCAACACTACTGCAAATGAATGGCTTTGAACTGCCTTTTCATTACTGTGGCTATTCTTCTCATGTCCTGTCTGAGATTGTTGATGACACGTGTTCGGGAGAATTCACTACTGTGGCTATGAGGTCTGGTAGCACCGGAAGGTACAGACAGACCTAACACTTGAACCACTCTAAGAACGTCACTGATTGGGAACCGATTCACAAGCGTTCACACGTACAGAGCTACGGGTTCTCGGTAGACTCCTCACCTTTTAGGCACTGCACGGCTGCTGACACGCCAGCGGGGATGGTAGAGTACCCAGACTACCATGCCTCCCAGGGGTTAGTGCCTGGAGTTTCCCAAGTTCCCCTAGAGGAGGAGAAGACCCAGCTTGGGGCAGGAGGTTGGAGTGGAGGGGTTGCCAGGTGCTGAGAGGGGCCGTGTGGCTCCTTGATCATAATTCCCAGGGAGCTGGGTGCTCTGGGGCCCCTTCCCCTCCAAGAACTCCCCAGCTTTTCCAACGACTGAAGTACCTTGCATTACCAGCAACTGCACAGAGATGTGTGCAGGGTGGAACCTGCAAGGCAGGGATGCTGCAGGAGTGCAGCACACAAAGGAAAGGAACAATTAACAGTTAATGAGCTAATTCACTTCCCATGGAGTAGGGAACTGACAGGCATTGCACAACAGGAAAAGTTTTCTTCAGATGATCTATTTTATTCCAGCTATACAGTTGGCCCAATAGAGTTAGACAAGCTTTTGAATGAAAATCATTCTTCTTCAGGCCTGATCAGAACCAGCCACTTGTTCCGGTCAGACCTGAAAAATGTCTTGCATTCAAAAGCTTGTCTAATTATCCCAACTACACAGTAGGTCCAATAAAAGATACTACCCTAAGAAATCCTTGCTTCTCAATTTCTGGACCATCATGGCTACAACATCACTGTTCCATTACCATTGTGCAACCACTGTTTCATGCCCCCCACCCAATCCCCCCATCCAGCAATTGACAGGCATTTACTGTTACAGGAACAACCACTCATCACCCCAAGTAAACCTAGGATGCCCGCCCAGGGTCCCTAGCACGGAAGTGAAACTGCTACAGGGGCTTTCTGCTTCCCCACCCTTTCAGACAAGACATTTTGGGCACAGGGCTCATGGTTGCATCCCAGAGGACCCCCCACTGCCCTTCATGGGTTTTGGGGGCTGAGAAACAGTGCGGTCCAGGATGCTTGGAGGACTGACCAGTCACTAGGTCCCAAATGCTTGGTGTCCTCACATAATGTTGAACCAGTTCAAGGAGGACCGGTCTAAAGCAGCCTGCACATCTACACTCTTGGGGTTTAGAGTACATTTACAATGCTCCAAGTCAGGGGTGTCAAAAACACGGCTCATGGGCTGGGTCTGGCCCATGGGCCAGTGGAATGGGTCCAACCCTGTGCACTGTGCACACTGCAGGCAGCACAGGGCACTGGACCACCCACGTGTGCTGTATGAAGCACAGGGAGCTGGCCTGGGCGTGCATGCTGCCCACGGTGGCCAGGCTGCACGTGGCCCAGGGGATCTGGGACATGGGCTGCCTGCAGCACCGGGGGCAGCTCACGTGCCATGAGCAGTGTATGTCCCATACCAGCCCCAGGGACTGGCACATGCAGCGTGCAGCTAGGACCTGGCACCGTGGGTGCTCCAGAGGGAGCTGGTCTAATCCAGCCCAGAAACTGGCTTAGAGACTCCCCTGTTTGTCTGTCCAGAGACTTCCCCAGCCAGGTATGGAGGCCTGAGCAGATCCCATCTTCCATTTACATATGAAGAGAGAGCGCTGAATAGCCTGACCTGCAAAGACACTCCTGCACCACCAGGCTGATCAGCCTCTTCTCTGGCATCAGCTGCTCAGCCCCTGGTGACCAGCAGCGAAGCATTGTGCTGCTGCTTGGGAGAACAAGAAACAGCAGCTTCAGTAAGGAAGGGGACAGGACACGGCAAACAGAGCCAAGCAAGGGGAAGGGGCAGGGGAGTGGATGGCAATCCCCACCCCCTCCGCCCCGGGGCAAGGGAGAGGAGGAGGGAGGGGAGTTTCACCATTTCACTCCAGAGAGGGGGAGGCTACGAAGGGGCCACCAGCACCAGCCCACCCCTCCTCGCGCCCAGGCACCGAGAGAGCTGAACGAACTGCAGAAAACAGCAAAGCCCCTGCGATCGGCCTGGACACCGATCCCTTGTTTGAGCGGAGACCAAACCCTTTCCGTCCCCGGCAGCGAGCGCCCGCTGGAGATGCTGGCTCGCCGCCCGACCCCCCGAGTCCGCCGCACAGCTCTCGCCACGCGCACCTTTGCACCGAGCCTCCTGCCCCGGGGCCTGACCGCCCCCCGGCAGCGCCTCGGACACCGCTGCGCTTGCGAGACGGCGCCCCAGAGTTCACCCCTCGGCCCACGAGAGCGCCCCGCGCCCCTCCCGTCCCCGCCCCTTTCGCGGGCAAGCCTGTAGGCCCGAAGGGCCCGCGCGGGCGCGGACCTGCAGCCCAGGAAGACGTGGTTGGCCCACAGCACCGACAGGGCCAGCAGCTGGTCGATGGCGGCGCCCGGGTAGCTCCGCAGGTGGCGCAGGATGAAGCGGCGCCGCAGCGCCCAGTGCCGCTCGGTCTCGTGGTACTGCCGCCACTGCGCCAGCGCCGCCTCGCCCACCGCCGA
>NW_017728924.1:2945708-2954901 GCF_001723895.1 Crocodylus porosus | reverse complement strand
GCGGCCCCTCGCCGCGCTGCCTCGGGGGGCGTTCGCGAGCCGCGGCTAGGTGAAGAGCTGTTCGCCAGGGCACCGCTGGGGAAGATCACGAGCAACGGATACCAACTCCTGGCAGGCCGCTTCAGGCTTAACACCACGACAAGCTCCTTCACGGTCAGGGTGTCCAGGCTGTGGAGTAAACTCCCTCCAGTCGCCTACCCGGGAGGTTTTCAAGAGGAAACCGGACAGTCACATCGCTCGGGTCACTTGACCCCAGGTGTCTTCCTGGCTGGACACGATCATCTGCACGGTCCCTTCCAATCAGTGCATCCCAGTCAAGGCTTTGTCTACCCGGATCTTACAAGCCTCCAAGGATGGAGAGTCCACCACTTCCCTGGGTAACTTGTTCCAGTGTTTTACCATCCTCCTCGTGAGGGCATTTTTCCTAATATCCAACCTCGACTTCCCTTGCTGCAGCTGGAGCCCATCGCTCCTTGTTCTGTCATCTGCCCCCGCTGAGAACAGTCCGGCTCCATCCTCTTCGCACCCGCCCTTCAGGTAGCCAAGGGCTACCATCAGATCCCCAGTCTTTTCTTCTCCAGACTAAATAAGCCCAGTTCCTTCAGTCTTCCCTCACAAGTCCTGTCCTCCAGCCTCTGAACCATTTTTGTTGCCCTGGGCTGGACTCTCTTCAATTTGTCCACAATAAAGAATTGCTGGAAATGCCTGAAGGCTGTAGGTCCCACAGCCCAGGGTCACAGCAACCTCATCATGCTTGAATTTCCAACCTGCTGGTCCCCAGCCAATCACCCAAGCCTCTGGGCCACAGGAACCAGCTCAGTCCATGGTGGATCAGGTCTGCCCCTGCCCTGGTCAAAGATCGAGCTCCTTTGAGCTTTGCTTGGCATCTGGCCCCTGTGCCCCACCCGCAGGCGCTTTGGCTCAGGGTGGGCAGGCTCGGGCACCGCCTGGCCCCTGGGAGGCTGGGGGCACGCAGGCAGTTGCCGGCTGCAAGATCAGGCATCTGCGGAGGAGGAAGGTCACCCCTGTGAGTTGGGGTTGCTGCCAAGCTTGAAGCCAATGGGTTTCTGCAATACCAGGGCTCGCCGAACCCTGTGGCAGCGCATGCAGGCCCAGGGTGACACCTGGGGATCCAGAAGTGATGGGAGCCTGTCATTCTTTGCTTTGAGGAGACAGACACTGGTGGACAACTGAGATTTTACATTTGGAGTCCTCCTGCCAGGGCACTTACCTTTGCAACTGGCATCTCCCTGCGGGGTTTGTAATCCGGACGCTGCCCGAGAACTGGGAAGGGGAGCAGAGCAGGAAGGAGATAGCTCCAGAGGGGGGAGAGCACTACATTTATGCCCAAAGTCCAGGGGGTCATGTGTTTCTGCACTTCCCTGACTGCAGTTTTGGTGGTAAGGGAAGGCAGCAGCAAGCAGGGGAGGAGTCATCCAGACCCGATCCTTAGTCCTAACTACCAGCACTTGGATCAGCATCGTGTTGGGCCTCTGGGGACCTCACAGCCACCAGCCAGCGACTACCACCTCTGAAAAAGAGATAATGGTATCGGCAGTGATGTCACCTCCAAGGTAGAAGATGCCAACACGGTGGCACAAAGGTGGGGCTTGGAGTTACGGGCCCAGGGAGGTCCACAAAACTCCAGCTGGAAGCCTACAGGCTGGCACTGGCCTCGCCTGTTCTCCCAGCTCGTGGTGCTGCCCCGTGCACGCAAGCGCCACGGTCAGCAAAGAGTAGTAACAGGCCGTAAATCCCATAGGAAAGGGAGCGCTAGGAGCACCCAGGAAACGGCACAGCGGAGTTCACCCTTACGTGACACGTCCTACTGACACCACAGCGCTGAAGTGCGGGGCGGAGGGAAACTTGCAGGGTGCAGCCCCACGTGTAGGCACATGGGACAAAGCTGGCAGTCTGGCCCTTGGCAGCATCTCAGAAACAACCCTCCAGACCCCTCCTGCTGCAGCCCCCAGGGCAGGGGAAGTCACAGAGCAGTCGTAAGGGAAGCTTGTGTCTACTTTAAAAGGGGGAAAGTGGCTCTGCCCATGAGATCAGTGCCAGCTCAGAGGCTCCATCTACCGGACGGCTCTCCCAGTTGCATGTAAACCCCTCTTCCTGCGCGGGGGGCTGCTTTTGGCCAAGACTGGAGGCAACGAGGAGAGGCAAAGATGCCAGCTAGAGCGAGCGAGTGCCAGGAGGTGCAGGTGGCACGGTCTTGCCCTTTCCCTCCTACACTGCAGGGAGGATTCCCTGCACGCCCAGAGAAGGCAGGAAGCAGCGGTCTGAGCCTGCTGCCACCAGGAGCCAACTGTGTATTCCCTCCTCAGCGACCGCCTTAGGAGTTCGTGTGCTCACAGGAGAAAGCTTTTTCCCCTTCTCCTTTTGTACCCCGTCAGGATGTCCAGCAAGAGCTACCTGCTGAGCAAGCCCAAAGCAGCACAGATGTGCTACATCACTAGCTGCTGGAAGAGCCATGCCTGAAGTCAAGGGTTTGTTCATCTCAGGTCACTGAGGGAAGGATTTTGCTCCCTCAGCTGCAGTTCATGGATCTCACTGACTGGTTTATACCTTTGGCAGAAACATCTCAAGGATTGAACACTTCCTTCCTTTAAAAGTGGGTTTCCCCATGGGACAGGTTGCCTCCCACTGGTTGTGTGGAAACACCTCCACAGACAGCTCTGACTCCACATATTCCACTGCTCGCTTCAGGCCAGGGCCCTCTGGGGCTTCAGAGACCCAGGCTGCTTCTCACTTTAAAAACCAGACAGACTCCAATCCAAAAAAAGCTGCAGTGCATCCCAGAAATAGCAAGTGTAAATTGGTTGCAGTCGTAGGTTTAATAACCTGTCGTGTCACCGATGCACGAGGTTAATGGCCTTCAGTGTCTAAAAACAACCAGCTAAATTAATTAAAATTTAAAAAAGTGCAACAGGTCAAGAGAAACTTCCCATGTATGGAGCTTTTCCTCCTGGTGCATTTTAGCATCTAAATTATTTCCGTTTTCAGACAACAGAGCTCCTAAAGCAAGCCTGGTTAGAAATCATATAGCGGGAAACCCAGACTGGTCCAAGAGAAATCCCTCCAGGGGACAGAGGTGGGCAATTTCAACAGGGGCCTTATTTCATCCAAGCCAGGACACTCCAATTCTTACCCACAACACTGTGCTAGAGCTGGACCAGCCAACCCCACTTAACACCCTCATAATAACCTTTGAAGACATGCTTGTCCCGACATCCTGGCTACATTTCAGAGTGGCTCAACTGAGCTCCACACATTTCCCCAGAAGCAGCCATAAAACAGGAGGACTCTGCTCTCTCAGGACTCTCTCCACTACAAACACAAAAGGACCCAGATTGTATTTTTTCACATTTTTTTTTATTGAAAACTTACATTAAAGTTAGAAAGGTATCGAGCTAAACAGTGCTGGTTCTTTAATGTTTCATGTAAATATAGACTCGGTGCCATTATCACTCATACTTCCATTGGAAAAAAAAAGGGTGGTGGTGGAGTGGGGGGAATAAAACCACAGAGGAGAGACAGATGAACACAGTTTGGAAGAACATGCAGTGGATGGTCCAAAGGAGAACGAGACAAGCAAGAGGGCTAGGACAGACTCCAAGGCATTTCCAAGACAGCACGCTCTACTCACACGGGCTTTGGAGGGAGCATGACCATCTGGCGACAGCTCCCCAGGCCTCCCCAGCGTGAAGAGCAACATCATTCTCTAACTCTAAAGAGCACAAGGGGGTCCCAATAATGGAGTGTGGGGTCTTACTACACAATAAATTATGTGAGGTTAAAAACTCACTCAATCTGCGTCAGGCAGGCAATGCAGTGTGCTTAACGAGAGGGCGGAGGCACACATGACACTAATGGAAGAAAAAACCTGCGCGTTTCTTTTTGCTGTATTTCCTCGTCAGAATGAACTAGGTCGTGGCTGTCAATGTAGCAAATTGCACCTATTTCTCTCTCCTTTGACATCAAGTACAACAGGTTTTCAACGCAAAGCCAGGAACTGGCAAGAAAGAAACAAAACAAGAAAACAACTTTGGCTTCCACAGACAGTCATGGGAGTCTGTGATATTTATATTAGGCCAAATTAGGGGAAAAAATATATATATATATGTATGCATATATTGTCATAAACTTAATGCTTTGACTTTTTTTTTGGCTGTGTCACTCTTCCAATGACATTTCTGTTGCTCCTCAGAAGTCTTAGGTACACAATCAGCTTCCTCCAGTAATATTCTGTCTTGTCACACAAAATACAAGACACTTCAATTTTAAATACCATGCAAGGCAGAAAAGGGCTTCTTTCCAAGACACTAAACATTGAAGATCTGTCCCCCCCACACACAGACATTATAGGACCCCTAAACACTCTTCTAGAAGCAGTAGTCTTCTCCCTCAGACACAGCGCAGCTGGCGAAGACAGACTAAAAAAAGCTACAGAGAGAGGAGAAAAAAAGAGAGAAAAAACAGAAGATTATCAAAAGGAGAAGGACATTCAAAAAGCAGGAAATAGAGACTCAATGTAAGCTGAGAGAGGAGAGGTGGGCAATTACAGATCCCGCCGTAACTGCTCCCAGGGCTTCAAGGAAACCACACAAATTAGAACATTGTTTAAAGAGGTTTTTAATAGCATTATAAAAGGAGTCAAAATAATCCGTAACAGCCAACAACCTGCAATGCAGGAAAACAAAAGGCAGATAAAAACACTCTTTGCAGCTGGACACCTGAGGCCCACTGACAAAGGGACACTGACCCATTATGGAAGGCGTGCGACTAAGGAAAGCAGCGAGTGAGTGCTTGAAGTACCGTCTTTTCTCACATACAACATGTCCTGAAACAAAATGTGCACCTGGTTTCTGAAAGGCAGAATGAAGAAAGAAAGATCTTTTCTTTGTGAGCCTCTGTTGGGCAGGGTCGGGGAGGGGAGGGGTGGAGAATGAGGGTCCACAGACAGCAACTAAGGAGCCTGGCGTGCAGTGTAGCACATGCAGCTTTAGTTTTGCTTTCCCCAGGCAGAAGCTGAACTGCTGTTACCCTATTTCCTTGGTGACCATGCACACCCCAATTGCCAGGAGCTGCATTTTAGAGGAAAAGAAGTGTGTGTGTGTTATATGTGAGAAATTATAGTATTTCAAACTTCTTTTTAAAAAGCAGTTTTTTAATTGATCTTTACAGTGCCCCCAGAAACCTGAGAAAGTATAAATAGGCTGCAGTCAAGCACTTGAACAGTATTCACTTCTAGAAAATGAGGCTACATCTTAGCTTCAGTTATGGGCTCTTGCACAAGGCTGACCATGTGTTTGGGCAAGAAGCTGGATGGAGGAGCACATGGAGGAAGAGGAATGGCCTTCCCCATTAATGCTGACATGCGCCACAGGGGATAAGCCTCAGGCTGAGGCTAGATGGGACATCTCAAACACAGGCCAGCCAGACCGACCTAGAGCCAGGCATTTGCCAGCTCCCCTGGGACGGGAGGAGGTCTTATCCCCAAAGCTCTGATCTGGCCAGCGAGCGGATATGAGGAAAAGGAAACCTGAGTAAGAGCCATCGCCATCAGGCTCTCAGGTTTGAAGAGTGTGTGCAGGCAGTTGAAAGACGCTGCGGCAATAGCAGACCCTGAGACATCAGCCACCTCTCCTTTCACCAGTGTCTGAGGGCTGTCTGTTGAGCCTTCATAAGATGCTCCCATTTGGCGTCAAGCTTTCAAGTTACAATTCCACGTGCACGCTTTGCCTTTTTCCCTAGAACGATGGGATCTCACACGTTCCCCTTAAACTCTCATGGCTCACAACACACCTTCAACAGGACCCGTGTGCACACATCCCCCCCCATCCAAGATACAAGGATTCACCCACTCAGCCACCATAACTAAACCAAGGCTGTGTTGTCTTTTCAAAATCCCCAATAAATAGATTTTAAACTGCATTGTTATTTTGCCAGCAAAAAAACAGAATTATTTTTTCCACATCCCTTAATTATTTGGAGGGGGGGGGGCGGAATCCATTAAACGTAAAATAAAAAAAAGAAAGGAGTGTTAAGGTTACAGTGTCCAAAAACAGCTTATCTTAAATGGTTTCATCAAAGCAGTCACCACCAATACATAGGAAAGGAAGATTCCTGATGAGGAGAGAGAGGATTGGAAAGGTCATGGCTGAAATGTTATGAGAAGCTGTCAGCTGTTACTAGAACCTCTGTTTTAACAAATAAAGGAAGGTCCATTCGAGCCCTTTGCATTCAGGGATTATTACTCAGTACAGAGCCAGGGGTTACTGTAAAAGAATGGCAAAAAAAAAAGTAAACGTTAACCAGAATTCATGGTCTCATAAAGACTTTATTTTTTTAAAAATGTCCCCTTTAAGGAATACATGGACAAGACATTTTCAGGCAAACGACAGCTAGTTCAGGGAGGTACCTACTGAGCCTCACTGAAGGCAGAAGCAAAACTCCCACCCATTCAGTGCAAATGTTGCGTTAAGAAAACCCCAAAAGCTTTTGCTATATAGAAAATTTCAAGGAACAACTAAACCGCATCTGTGCATTCCTAAGCAGATGTTGGGTTTTCCTAATAATACTCGGGATATTAAACAACAAACAAAGAATATAAGGACAAAGGGTTTTGAAAATAAAGTAATATGGCAGCATCTCTATGCTGTCTTCTTCATAAACACCAGCTGTTCTAGCAACTAAATACGGGCCTTTGCGCGGGTTTTCCCTGAGTTTGGATCCAGGATTTGTTTCAGCACGTCACAGTAACAGGAGAAGAGTCTGTGGAAGGCAGGCCAGGCGGATCTGAACTTCCCAGAGTCTGTGTGGCTCAGCTCAGCAGGGCAACCTGCTGCAAAGCCTGGATCTGGCTTGAGTTTCCTCCACAGTGTGGGGATGAGAATGGGGCTCTCCATCTTCTGGGGTTCTGGCTCAGGCCCCTCCCTGCTAGCATGGTACGTATGTAACAGTCAAGTACAAGGAATCCAATCTAGATGAGGATGGGTTAGACACTGATACAGAAAATGAATGCACCACAACAAAGAGCAGCCTCTCTCGCAGGCAGCCCAGGGAGCAGGCTCTAATTGCACTCACAGGGATTCGGAGGCAGGGCACAGGCTTCAGGGCACTAAATGCGAGTCCACAAGCAGCCGTGCTCTGACCATGCAGATGTGAAACATGTGCGAGAACTAGCAGGGATGGTTTAGAGCAGAGGATGCTAGTTCTGCAAGCGCTCGGCCATACAGGCTGCTGCCCAGAGGGGGAGTGGGCAGCCTTTAGTGCCTCCTGTCAGTTCCATACAGGTTATTGCTGGGCTCCTTACCCACGGCTAGTCAAGGGCAAGACTGTTGCTTTTTAAAATAATTCTAAGGAGAGGAAGGGAGCAGGGGATGAGAGGTGGGCAAACAGGCAGCGGCAGCCGCGGGATAACTGAATGTGGGGGCATTCGTTTCTGGTGCCAAGGGGAAGGTGCTACAGGAAACCCGAACTGAAAATGAAAGAAAAAGGCAGGTTAATGGCACTGTGAGTGAATTTAAATAAGCAAATAAATCACACATAATTATGGTTTCTATCAGGCAAAACAAATGAGTGTTGCTGTGTGTTAATAAAGCTGACTGGTCTTGACCGACTACAACACATGCTTTGCACGCACAGGCACAGACAGCAGGGGCACGAACAACATCTCCCACAGTTGCCTAACACAGTGGGATCAATCCTGTAAACCCCTGCTAGAGTGAAGCCCCATAATACTTTATGGACCAACACATGCGTAAGTAGAACGGTTGAAAAAGGACCAGACATACATATTTAGCTCAGTAGAGACAAATGCCCATTCAACAGGCACTGTCTGCAATTGTATACCCGGAACAAAAGAACGTTATTTGATCTAGGGCCGGGCATACAATAGTGTACAGTTATAAGGACTGCCCAAAGCAATCCAAAACCAACAAGCAGCAGCAATGTTCGCTCCAACTGCACTTTAGCCCTGCCTTTGTGCTCAGCCCAGCATGAACACTGTTATTCTTTGAGATTATTTTTCATGTTCAGATCCCAAAAAGCAAAGAATTGTTCTTTCCCCACACCTCCCCCATTTTACATTGTTATTGTTGGCAGCAACATTCATCCTGTCTGAGCATCCAAGCAGGGTTTTTTGTTTTGTTGGTAGGTTTTGGTTTTTTTACTATATCTCATTCTGTATAGGACCCTTCTGGAGTCCTTATTAATAAGTGGGGCTTACGATTAAAATACAATTTTTTATTCAAAACTCAGTGTTATTCCTTCCCTTTATTCCTCTTTATTCCTGTTTCATGATAGACCATAGGTTAGTTTATAACTAGATCCTATTGACCTTATTTTAAAAGGTCAGTTGGTGGTAGGAAATCATCTCAAAATGCTGGTCTTTCTGGAGGGTCATTAATACAAGGGCCATAAGGAGTCTTATTTTAATGGACACATTATTACAGCTGCAAATGTGCCCTCTAAAAGCAATAGGGCTGATATCCTGCTCACACTTACATAATGAGTACTGCTGATCTGCCAAAGCAAGCTAGATGTGTTAGTATCAGTTTTACCTATGGCAATAGGAATTGTACCTGGTTGCAAAATAAAGGCTCTTTAGATGCATCCATCACAGCTATAATCATCAGTTTACTCATCAGTCGAGGATATAAATGGCTTTCCTGCCTCTGCTGGCTGGGTGCATTTGTTAAATGATTTCTTTACATCTAAATGAGTCCCTGTCCCTTACAATATACATCTATACCTTACAATGCCACATATATGCAAGCTGAAAGCACTGGCTGACTTCAAGCTTCATTCATTAACCATTTCAGGGTTTACAAGCAGCCTGACTGTAAACAATGAAGCTTCCCTACTGCTATGCGGGGAGACCCAGGATTACATGACAGCAATATAAAATGACTCAGAATTGTGCAAACATTGAGGACTAAGACACCCACTTAATTCTGAGTGGAGGAAAGCTTCTGTGGCCTTTCTAGAGGAACTCAATGGGTGGCTTTAGCCCTCTTCCAAAACTAGAAGCTACCTGCATAGGCACTGATTCTATGGGTGCTCCGGGGCTCAAGCATTCACTGAAAAAAATTAGCAGGTGCTCAGCACCCATAACCCACACTGGGCAAGCCAGGTTGAAGTAACACGCTGCCTCTTCTGGGCATGTGCGAGGATAGGCATAGGAATG
>NW_017728924.1:2943862-2945533 GCF_001723895.1 Crocodylus porosus | reverse complement strand
GATCATTTTAAATCAACACCCAGCACCTGTTATTTGGCAATAAGCAACTACAAAAAACCCCTAACTTTGACTATTTACTGTCTCAGAGTTAATAGAGACCCAGTGACACACCCAGGGCTGAACAGTAGCTTGGTGACAGAGGCTAGGATACAAGTCTTGAATCCCAAGCCTGTGCACTAACCAGTCATTAGGGGTAGAAGACTTCATTCTCAACAAACAGCCTGAGTCTCACTACCTACATTTCTATAGTTATTGTTACCATAGCATCTACATGAATAAAGATCTTTTAGTTTTAGAGGGGGGGGGAGAAAGAGAGAAGACAAAAGGATTGTCTTTACTAGTGACATTAGTAAAATGGCTGCAAAGCTTTGGAGGCAGTGTCCTTCATCCCGAATGTGCCGTTATTATATTGTCCTTTCACATTACAACACATCAAGCAGCTCTTCGTGAAAAGTCACTCCAGTTACTTCGCAGCATTGTTAAGGACACACAGTTCTCCCGAATACCCTAGATTTATTACGGCATGTGGAAAAAGACAGAATAACAATACACCAGGACAGGCAAAAGGGGAGAGAGAAGTGAAAGGAGGGGGGAAATGTTTTGTGATTGTGCGGTTGGGTGGGTTCGTGCTCTTAAGAACTGTGTGACTGGATCCCACTGCAAGGTCTATTGTAGTTAATGAATCTTACCAGGACAATGCACCTCATGCCCCATGCAGCAAACAGCAGTTAACTGTAAAACAGCACACAAGTAACAGCTGATGGCGATGGCATGGTAATAAACATCAAGTCATGAATTAGTGCAAATAATGGAGCCTGGACTAATTAAGAAAGGGAAGTGCCAAGTTATTTGCAAATGCAGATCTCATGGGAAAGAGAAGGGCTAATCTACATTTGGTTAGCCACTGTTAAATGAAACATTATCAAGCTAAAATCCTGCCTATAACATTCCTGGTTGCTATGGAGATTTCTGATGTAAATGCTGTAATGGAGCTGATAGTAGGAGAGTATCCAATGTAGGAGGAGAGTATCCACTGTAGGAGTTTGGCAGAGAGCAAGGCACAGCACCGTTTTAAAACACAGCTATTTTTAACTTGAGAGAAGAGACCTCACTTATTAAAAGCTGGCTTGAGTGCTGAACAATAGTGCTTCATTCCATTTCCTGAACCCCAAAACTTTCTACTGTGGGTGCTACCCCTCTTCTTGACCCAATCAGGCTGGACCACAAGAATACTTGAAGGCAATTTTGCTGTCAGCTATTCAGTATGTGTCTGAGTGTCTTATTCTGACCTGCATCTTTTTGCATGGCTCTGGGGCTGTTCAGCTTAGGGCTACTGGCTAGGGTTGGATATTTGTCTTGTGTCAGTCTGCCCTTAGAGATAACTGGCTACATTGGAGAAGAGGTACCAAGAGGTCTAACTGCAAAGGGGAAGAAGTCGCGACAGAGAAGCAAGCACCAAGTTAACAACTTACTTTTTCCTCTCCTTGTCCCGTTTAAGAGTCTGTGATCCTCCAGCCTGCTGGGCCTGAGACTGGAGCAGCTCAGCCGCCGTCTTCTTCTGTTTGAATGCATTTACTTCATCATCCAGAGATTTCTTCTTGTCCTCCAGCTTCTTCTTCTCATCCTGATGCAGCTTCTTCAGACGATCAAACTTTTCATGCAGCTAGAGAG
>NW_017728924.1:2912961-2943762 GCF_001723895.1 Crocodylus porosus | reverse complement strand
GCAGCTGGCAGCTTAACAATTTGATTTGCAGATTAACTTTTCATGCAGCTAGAGAGAGAGAGAGAGAGAGAGGGAGAGAGAGAGAGAGAGAGAGGGAGAGAGAGAGAGAGAAGAGCTGACACACCAATATACCTTCTCTCTCTACTGAGAAAATCCTCATGAAGCCAGAAGACATTTTCTAAGAATACAGGACATTTCAGCAGCAACATAGCTGAGGTTAATTCAAGGCTCACGGTACTGGAGATGTACACATGCATGCACATGCACATACACACTACAATCTTCACCTCTTTTTCAGCCTCTTTAAGCTCTGCTTCTTTTTCCTTGACTCTCTGGACAAACATTTGCCTCATCTCCTCCTCTTTTTTCTGCAGTTCCCCCAGAAACTCGTTCCTTTTGGCCTCATAAGTCTCTTGTAGGCTAGAGAGAAAGAAAAAGCAGGTGTAAAATCAATGATAAACTCAGGTTTCTTTTCAGGCATCCCCTCTAAGTTCACAAGAACCATCATGGCTGAGTAAGCACATGGGACAGACCAGAATCTGAGCCTTCTGGTCAGATGCTCAGGGGATGGCCTAGCTCAAACCCCCAAATACTAGCACTGCTGGACTCTAGGGAAGTTCAGCTTCAGATTCAAACTCAGCAGCATTAGGCTTATCTTACCCTGCAATCTCTGAGAGATTAAAAGAATAACACTTCCTGTGATCACAGGGATCATTTCATCAGCTGCCTGCATTTAGCCCTGGCACCCTAACCCCCCAGTCTTCATGCTGGGAATAGGGCATCTCTCAGTTGCCAAAGGGACAGACAACTTTAGAAAGCAGCATCATCTGGAAGTACTTGTGTTGCCATCTGAAACCAAGCCACCACCTCAGGCCACTTCCTTGCCCCACGTTTGCCTCCATTTCTCTTATGCTTTCTGCTGAAAGAGCTGGGATCAGACCCTCATCCTCACTCTTCTCTCCTGTATCTTGCACTTGCTGCTCCACGTGTCTCTGTGGGCTGTGCTTCTCTGGGACTGGGAGCTCCACGCATCATTTTATTACTCTCATGTGCTTAACCAATGAAAAGCTGAAGATTAGCAAGTCCATTCCCCCCTCGAGCCCTCACTAAGCTGTGCCATTTGACCCGCTGGTGTGGAAGAGGTTAAGTTTAGCCATCCTGGGGTGAAGAAAAGCCAGGTTCGCTGTGCGATACAGATGGGAGCAGGGGGGTAAAGCAGAAGAAAGCACTTGCCAAAGACAGATGCTGATTCCAAAGGAAGGCGCTGGGTGACCCCCAGCAGGGGACACTCACGATACAGGGGTTCTTGGCTCAACAAGGACAGGGGGATTCTTGGGTTTATAGAGTCTGCTCTGGTTCTAGCTTTCCCCTCCCATTTCGCTCACATCCTGCTTTGCATATGCCTTTCATCTGCACATCTTCCCTTTGCTCATTCAGGCTGTGCTGGTGCTGAAGTTTGGGGGCACTCTCCCACTCTGATGCTGCCTGGGAGGGCTATGTAGCCTGTGGCACAGGACCCAGTCAGGGGTATGAAGGCCTAGCCTTTCACAGCCAGTTCTGCATGTGCTTGGGGCGTCATGACAGGGTGAGCCAGTTGTGGTCTCTCCTGCCCACTATGCTGCAGGGAGCATACCTGAAAGGTTTGCTGTCAGGATCTGTGTCCTTGAACCCCATCTCCTCCAGCTTGCACCGCCGGTACAGCTCGTAGTGGCGTGCATGGGTCTGCTCGCGGAGATCTTCCATGTTCACACGAATAAGCATCTCGCGTAGCTTCACAAAGTCACAGTGAGCTTCATTCTCCACTGCAAGACAATTGGAGCAGTGACATGGAGTGAGACACAGAGAGTTGCCTCTTGATGCACTTCTGCCCTCCGGCCCCCCAGGGGGACTCTACTAACCCTTCCCAGCACAGAAAACACAGCCCCCCACAATAATGAGATACAGGACATCCCCACTGAAAGGCTGAACCTCAGTGGGACCCCAGTTAGCAGCAGAGCTGGAAGGAGGAGTGAGGCATCCCCTGCTCCAGCTGCAGGATCCCACCCCCTCCCAGCAGCGGCCTCCTCTCACACCACAGGGCCCAGGCACTCACCCTGCACTGTGCCCCATGGGTACTGCCGGGCTTTCATCATCTTGTTTCCTATTTTCATTTCCTCTGTGCTGCCAATCACTGCAAATGGTAAGTGGGCCTGGAACACAATCAGGGCAGTGGATATGAGTCACTGTGAGCGACACAGCGCGCAACCTGGACATGCCACATGTCCTAAGCGAGACAGGGCTGCATTGGCACTGGCTGACTCTCCCTGTGAGCCTGGTCACTACAGCCATGCCCCAAGAGGCGGCTTTGGGAAACCCTGTTGCTAAGGTTCCTGCTCTCTCGCCTGATGGAGCTGTGCCAGGGTCCAGGACAGCTTCATGCACATCCTTAATGCACCCCCCAACTCCCTCCCAGACTTCTGCCCTGAAGGCTCAGGACTGAGTCTGGGCTGCTCATGGGAGCAGCCAGATACCACTGAGCCTTTGCAGGGGAGAAAAGAATACAGCTTTCTTTGCTCAAAGCCCTGAAGCCCAAAGCCCTTTGTACAGCCACAGCAGAGAAGCAGTTTCCCTTATTGAGGCCCACTGACTCGCCTCCACCCTGAGCAGAGGGGGCCGATAATGGGGTGGGCCTGTCTCCATTTCCAGCCATATGCTGGCCTCACACTGACGCCTGCAGCTAAGGCAACTGTGGTGGGCTTTGTTTAGATTGCAGCTGGCATCTGTTGAGAGCCACCAATCAGCTGTCACTTTAATAAGCTGCAACCTAAAATTACAAGACTCTGTGCCATTACCAAAGCCTCACATTGGTCTGTCACACAGGAGAGCCTGATGCTCAAGCTAGATCCTTTCATGGCGTTTGCTCATGTCACTCAGTCTCGGCTGCATCATAAAACCACCCCCCATACACACACAGCAGAGGCTCCAGGACCCAATTCAGAGACAAACCAGGACACATTTTGGAATAACAAGGGGGAGATGGTCCTTTAGAAAGCAACCAAACTGCTCTCACTACTAACTTTAAGCTTGATCTTCCTATAAGGGCACTGATCCTGGGACATAGCTTGGAAAAGCAAAGGGTTAATGCACCTGCAATACAACCCTCAGTGCATCACAGCCCCAGCCTGTCTGCTGCTCCTGGGAGGAATGCAGGTTTCAAAGATCCACTCGGCAGCAGTACACGGCAGGCCAGGCCTCTCTTGGTCTGCTATCTGGTACCAAGTAACCCAGTACAGCCTGTTCCATGGTCAGGTTGTCAGCGACTAAACCAGCACCCCCACCTGGGCAAGCCTGAGGGACTGGAGGATGTCTCCCAGCCTTTCATCCCAGCCTGCTATACAATTCAGCAAATCCCAGTCTCCATAGACTGAGTGGTGCTTTGAACCAGTGTACTTGGGGCACGAGGAAGGAGTGGGGGGGCTGGTCCCAGCTCTGCAACCAGCTCACCCTGTAACTTCAAACAAATCAATCTGCCTCTCAGTCTCAGCTCTCCAGGCTGATAAGCAGCCTTACCACTCAGCAACCTCAAAAGGGAAATCAGGCAGATGAGTCAGAGCTCAGAAAGCACAAGACCCTCCGGAGGCTGGTGCTATGTGGAGTCAACAGGCCGGTGCCTTTTGCTTTTCAAAAAGAAACATAATCCATGGTCCCACTTTGTCATTTCAGTTCAGGAGTGCTCTCCACACTGCATAGGCTGCCGGGAAAGCAGTGGCAAAGCAGGGTAAATGTCCAGGGAAAGTAATTCAGAAGAACACACTCCTAAATTCAGCACCAATCTGTTCAAGGTAAAGCTAATTTAAAAACATACGTTGACAGAATAAAAACTCCTTGCACCTGCCCATGCATTAAGAAAAGCTACCTACGGCCTGGGCTTCACAGACAAGGGGAATGAGACTGGGAGCCTAAGCAACAGGCCCAAAGCCATCTGAGGCAGCAAAAGGAGACTTAACGCTGGAGTCTTCCTGGCTCCCGGTCCTGTGTTCACACTTGTTGTCCTATGAATTACCAGGAAAAAAGGCTCTGCAGATGATGAACTTAATACACTACCACGTGATCACCTAGATTGCAAGCGAGTGCAGATGGGGAGAGAACAAGCATCCAATAAACCAAACTAAAATATAAGCAGCCGGTTCTGTTATGCCCTGCCCCCCAGGCAGCCCCATGTGCCAGATAACATGCAGCAATATTTGTCAGCAACAGCCATTACGCTGAGCTTAATTCTGAGTAATTAACAGAGCGTTGAGATGCCGATTGTACCAGTAAAAACTGTGACCCCAGCTTGCTCACAGAAACAAAAAATAAGGGCTTGCTAGGTCAAAGTGGTTGAAAGCTTGTTGTTCAAGGGATGAGAGCCAGAAGCGAAGAGTGTTTTGCCAGGAGAATTCAGAGAGTGACTTTCCAGCATGGACAGGCTATAATGGGCGAGTCTCAGCTCATGCCATTATGGTGGTTCTGAGCAGGAGACCCAGGATCTGCCTTACAGGACGGACATGAGAGCGTCAGGGCACAATAGGCTTGATCACCCAGAAAGGAGGAAGGAAGCATTAGCTCACCTTAAGGAGAGAGTCAAGGAGTCCCAGAAGGGACTCAAGCCAGGGCCAGCTGAAGAGGGGCTGGTCATGACATGGGGCTTCACAAAAGGAAAAGAGTCTGTACCCTGAGGATCCCCAGAAATGCTGCACATGTGTGAGGCATGGAGCAGAGCGACCATGTTTATGACCGTCTCTGTCACAGGCATTCGTCTATTGATGAGCCCAGAGTAATTGTTAACAGTGCATGCTTCAAATAAGGCGGGGTTATTTTCCATCACTCTCCAGTGCTGCAAAGCTGCCTGCAGGCACCACTCACAGATGAAGGTGAGCCACGTGGTCCTTTCTCTTCACTGCTCTCCTGCCCTGCTGGTCACAGCAAAGATGTTTAGAGATACTGTCCAGAATGGCCAAGTGCTGGGGGAGACCCTTAGTGCCACTGGACTGAGGACACATAACATATTGTGCCAATGAGCCCTGCTGCAATCTCATGGGAACCAACAGGCATTGGCATGGAGCTGGACTCATTATTGTTTCCACGACCAGTTCCCCCTGCACAAGGGAACCCAGAGCTGCTGGAAGCCATGTAGGCACAGGGAAGGATCAAGCCTCCCAGCTGGACAGCAGATCCCTGTGGGAAATTGGCAGGCTGTAAATAGCAGGGAGCACAATGCTGCATAGTGAAAGACAAAACCCCTGTGCCCTCACTCAACTGAAGAAGCTTGGCCCCTTCATTTAAAAGGGAATGGAAGCACAGTTCAGAGATGTGGAGGGATTTCTTTCAGTACACAGAGGTGGCAGTAGCCACAAGTGCCCATCAACCAGCCCACTGCCACCCACCAGAATACAAGTGCACATTTATCTCCCTCAGCACTGGGTAGCAGCAGCCCAACATACCTGAAAGAAAAGATAAAAACAGCAACATATGGTTCCTCATACACAAAATAGATTCTGGAGTTGGTTTAATGGGACTCTCAGGCCTTCATTAATGCAGATTTGGGTGTGCAAGTGATGTGTTTATAGCAAATCACAAGCAACCAGAGCATGTTTTGCAGGCTAAGCTGATGACAAAGCACTATTAGCCACTTGTACAGTGCTCAGCTTATAAAATCTCTAATTACTGCTTTGGGCTAACACTTTAGAAGCCAAGAGTCTGCAAATTCTCAGACTTCCCACCAAGCTCCTAAAAAGAGGCGATTCTCAGAGATTTGAATCGTTACTGCAATGAGCTTTCCAATTCTTGTTGGTGACATTCTTACAATACCCTGGTTCTTTAAGACACCCTGTTATCTTCCTACCACAGTAAATGTACAGTTAACTTCTCAGCTCGTTGCTTTTTGGCTAGCAGAGGTCTGACAGTTTTATGAACTCTTAATTTTCATGTCCTGACACTGCATCAGAATTAGCCTTGTGCTTCAATCTCACCATTTTCTGAGAAACTCATTGTACTGTGCAAGCATCAAATGAGTCCTGATGATATCTCTGTGAAGAAGGCAAGCCTTGTCCTCATCTTAAACATGAGCAAATGGAGGCATCTTCCTTAAGATCACAAAGCAAACAGGAATAGGAGTAGTAGTACCCGCAAGTCCTAGGTTCAATTGTGCACTCTAACTTCTAGACTCAGTCTGAACTATCCCATCTTCTGGCTGTGGAGATTATACATCAGTAGTGAAAGAAACGACTCTGCTTTTGTGTCTGTTTCATTGCAAGACTGTGTTTTAAAATAGTTTTATTTGGATTTCTATACGCTATTAAGAGGGAGTCAGCGCTCCACACGTACTTATTGTACCAGTAGTCCAGCCAGTTCCCCAGCAACAATGTTAGCACCAAGGCACTGGGTAATCTCCCTAGGCTGGAGGCACTGTGGTTTGCATGGGTGAGAACTCTCAGTGTTTTAAGATACAGATTTGACCCACTGCCTGGACCACGTTCAGACTCCTTTCTTTATAGCTGTTAGTCCCTATACCCCTAGAAGAGTAGGATTTTTAGCTGTTTAGTATGATTAAATTCCCTTCCCCTCTCCTCATCTATTAGTAAGGCCCGGCATACTTAGAATTTGTGATGGTGGGTCCTATTCCAGGGAAAGAAAAATGGCCATTTCTCTGTCCACCAGTGCATGGAATAAGCAATGGTTATTCCTATCAACCACCAACTTTCTATGTATTATCTTACAACTTCTTTTTCAAATACTAAAGCTTCTGCAGTAAGCATATTTAGACAGAGCAAGAACCGAGAGCAAAACCATTCAAACAGTAAAATCAAGTTGTCACAGAAAGGCAGCCAGCCGTGGTTAACATTGTACTTTCCATTCAGAGATCTCAAAACTTAACATACACACAAATGACACCTTTCCTGCATATCACCCCGAAGCCACTCTGCATGGAAAAGTAAGACTAAGCTGAAGTGACACAGAGCAGTGACAGAAAATGGGCTGTAGTTCTGCTCTCCCCAGCGCCCAGGCCTGTGTTCTAGCCATTAGCAATTCTGCTTTCTTTACATGCCTCCCATTAGATCAAGCAAGAGAAAACAAACCCACCCAAGTACCATTACATGATAACATTCCCCTACCACCTCCAGAAAGCAACTAGAGTGTGGGGAGAAGATTCAAACAGGAAAGGGTCAGTTTTGATGGCTGGGGTCAGACTGACGCACACTGGATTGGAATGAACCATAAATGAGTTACAGCAAAAATCCTATTCTTGTTCTTTAAAGTGAAATGAAGGTTAAAATGGAGATAACACTCAGCACTGCATGGAACACATCCCACTGCACCACTTACATTCATTGTCCCGTTGATCTCTGCCACTGATTCGTCATCGGTGGGAAACTGGTAGATCTGCACCCCATTGCTGACCAGCTCACTTGTGATCTTAATTTTGAACTTTGTTAACTCACTCTTGGAGACAGCATCAGATTTGGCGATGATGGGAATGATGTTGACCTGGACGAGACAGAGGAACGACAGGGCTTGAGCTTCACTTGGGCACAAAAGAAAATAGTGACTTCTTATGTCTGACAACACAATTTAGATATGTGTGGCGAGCTCAGGTGCAAGATATAGCTTTTTCAGGAAAGTTATGGGATGTGCCTGAGGGACCCCATTAATCTACCCCAGCAAGTAAAAATTAGGTGGAGACTCCTTGACAGGTCAGTGAAGCTTTGCACATGGATTAGAAAACAAGTCAAGAGGATTATGGGCCCTCTACCTTGCTATCCAGCTTCTTCATCGTTACCAAGTCCAGGGACTTCAGTGAATGGCCCGTGGGAGCAATGAAGTACAAGCAGGCATGGATACGGGTATCGTGGTAGTTGTGCAAAACCCTCTTTATCTTCAACTCCTCTTGCAAGTAGGATTCAAACTGAGCATCAATGAACTCTACGATGGGCTTGTAGCTTTGAGAGAGAGGAGGAAGAAAGAATCACAGACCCTGTCAACACGGAGCAACATGCGCATTTACTATATATTGCACTCCATTTTTGAGACATTGTTCCACTTGTTTAGGACCCAAGACAGCATCACACCGTGTTTATTTGTAAGAAATGTACATGGCATTTGGGAATGGAAATGCCATATTAGATTGACCACAGTGCCCTGTCTCTGCCAAAGCCCCATCCCCACATGCTACAAAAAAAGACAGAAAAAAAGATGCAAGAAACCCCATAAACAAAAATAAATCCTTAAATAACTTTTAGAAAGAAAAGAAAGGTCATTAGCTGTGCCAGTCTGCAAGATGAAGCACATTCTAACTACCTCTCTTAAAAGTGATCAACTTCTGCCTTGAAGCATGAGGACTGTTTTCATTTTAAGTGTTTCTCATCTAATATACATGATTAAGACTGATCTCCTGCACAGTGAAGTGACTAATCCAGAAAGGACTTGGACTCATTACTGTCACTCTGCCCAGATTTCTACAGGTTAACCCTGCATTTCTTCCCTTTCTATAGGATGGACTCCCATATTAGCACTCTTGCAAGGAGCCAAGAAATCCATTCTGTGCAAAAGGCTCTCATGTAGCACCCTGTGAAGTGACTAGAAATGCTAAGGTTTCATCACATGATATAAAGAAAATGAATAATCACTTCACTACCAAGGCTGGGGGAGCTATTTAAGAGAGAGTGATAAGTCGAAGTAAGGTCATCTCTATCATCCCAAAACACGTTAGAGGGCAGGGATTGCTCCGATTAGCCAGATGCTCTAATGTTCATAACAATGGACAAACTCTTAATGGTATTGGGAAACTAGCTGCCAGGTACCAAAGGAGTCCTCCCAGGGCATTTCAGCAGAGAGCAGTGCCCCCCACCCAGAAGCAGTCAAGACAAGCAGTGTCTAGCCAGCTTCGGGGGTTTTGATCAGGCCTCCGGGTTGCTGTGGCACAAGAGGCCGCGAGGCAACGGCCTGGAGCTCTCTGCATTCTGAAAGAAGAGCTCAGGCATCTAATGGTCAGAAGGGAGCTGAGCAGGAGGGGAGAAACTGCTCACAACACCACAGGCACCATCTCCTGGCCCATACCCTAGCAACACTGATGGACTACAGGCTTTGAGAAGCCACAACCTGCCCTCCCCCTCCCCAGCCACCATCTACTCCAGAGCAGCAATGTGCACACTATGAAGGAGCAGGATCAAAGCTACAACCCATCTCGAGCAGCTGGAAATCAGAGGGTGCAGGTGGAGGGGGAGGAGAAGACATGCTTCAGACGAGCTCTCAGCGTACCTGTCTTCCTTGTTGATCTGGTCCCCGAAGCCCACGGTGCTCACAATGGTCAGCTTCAGGTTGACATTGCTCTCCTGTAGGTCATAGGTGTTGGACTTCAGCTTGACCCCAGGCTGCGAGTGTGAGGCAGGTTCCCCTTCAAATTTTGTGTTGAAAAGGGTGTCCATCAGCGTGGACTTTCCAAGGCCCGTTTCCCCTTTAAAGAAGGAAGAGCAGTGAAACAAATTTGAAAAGACACAGTCCAGCCCAGCAGATAAGGCCATTAAACAGGAGGCAAAACCCCAGCCAACATAAACAAGACTTGTGCCCCAGGGGACAGTCCAAGAAGCAGAGTCATGGACAATGGGAGGTCTGTGCTTGCTGGGGAAAGATGGACTGGGGAGAGTAATCATCATTTCAGAGCCTGCAAACACAGAGTTGAAAGGGAAGAGGTGAAGAAGGGGAAGGGGAAGGGGAAGGGGAAGGCAGCAGTCAGAGTCTGTCCAACAACCCCTGCGCTGTACCCTGGATCCAGTGCTTCTGTGACCTCACAGGC
This sequence comes from Crocodylus porosus, assembly GCF_001723895.1. Classification (NCBI taxonomy): domain Eukaryota; kingdom Metazoa; phylum Chordata; order Crocodylia; family Crocodylidae; genus Crocodylus; species Crocodylus porosus. The sequence goes on along the minus strand of NW_017728924.1, from coordinate 2,933,951 downwards.
AGGCGGGTGGGGGAGGAAGAAGAGGAAGGGAACCATTTCCATTCCTAAAAGGATGAAGTCCAACCTACAGAGTGCTGCAGCCTCTTCCAACATGCAGCTGCTCTTGCTGCTTCCCTATAGAAAACTTGCCCCATGGAGGCTCCCATGCCACAAGCGAGCTACACAACCAGACACCTGCACACAACACAAGACGCAGTGGCAGGATCAGGATCCTACCTGCCTTTACCTACATGCACTATGGCATACTTGCTTGCTTCCAGCCTCTCCATACCCGTGTGCATTTTCCCAGCTAGATACAAGAGGCAAATCCCTGTAAGGGGCTTGGGCAAAGCCAATCCTAATCTTGTTTCAAGCACATCCTGCCTGAAAACACTCTGAGCACATTCCCACACTTTTCCTGTGGCCTTTCTGCTGCTTTCAGCATCACCACATTTGCTCTTGGTTCTAAATGCTCGCAGCCCTCTCCACTCCATGGAATTCCCTTCCCTACCAAAAGGCACGCTGCAAGCTGAATTCAGCGCATGGATTAAAATAGCAGAGAATTCACCAGCCACCCTGCCCGCCACCGCCCACACACTACACAAACCATTTCCAATTCAGCCTATTTTTACAACGCACTTCACTTGCAAAGTGGAAAGGATTCTGAGAGGATGTTAAGCCTGTAAAAGTGTTTTTGCCCCAAGGACTGGCAATTTTCTTATATTTTGGTGAAACAGAGATCGAAATACACTCCTGAAGGTGTCTGCTGAAATCTCTCTCTCTCTTTCTCTCCCCCTTTCTCTCACATACACACACACACACACACGCACCCCCCATCTCGTCCCCCACAAGGATAGAGCTTAGGCACAGGGAAAAAGGCAGAGTTTCTTTGCTCTGCAAGTTCATTTAAAAGCTGCTCATTTCTGTAAGCTGGGGTGCAGCATTTACCATGAGTTTGTCTGCTTTAACAAGGAGGGGAGGCAAGAGTAAATGAGCTCTTTGCATCATTTCTGCTAAGCCAGAATTCTTTCTTTAACCAATGACAACCCTCAAGGGTGAGGTTTACTAGCAAGGCAGGGTTGGGAAAGCCTTTTGCCCAGCCAGTACAGGGAGGTTTAATTTTCAGGGCTGTAGATCTTTCCACAAAATCCCAAATTAATGACAATGTTAACATTAAAACACAGTGTATAGACTATTACTAGAGAGGATTTAGATCAGAAGGGACCTATTAGATCATTGAGTCCACTCCCCTGCTTTGGGCAGGAAAGAGCGCTGGGGTCAAGTGACCCCAGCCAGGTGCTTGTCCAGTCTCCTCTTGAACACCTTCAAGGTAGGGGAAAGCACCACCTCCCTAGGAAGTCTACTCCACATTTTGGCAACCCTCATCATAAAGAATTTATTCCTTATGTCCAATCTAAATCTGCTCTCCTTCAGTTCACGGCCATTGTTTCTAGCAACCCGAAGGGGTGCCCTGGTAAACAGAATATTCCCTATTCCCTGCTGACCCCCCCATTGAGTTTGTAGACAGCACAAGATCACCTCTCAGCCTTCTCTTGCAGAGGTTGAAGAGATTCAGGTCCCTCAGTCTGTCTTCATAGGATCTCACCTGCAGGCCCTCAACCATACGAGAGGCCCTCCTCTGAACCCTTTCCATATTATCCACATCCCTCTTGAAGTGCAGCGCCCAAAACTGGCCTCAGTACTCCATCTGCAGCCTCCCAATACCACATAGAGGGGAAGAATCACCTCCCTAGACCTGCTCGTGATGCACCTGCTAATGCAAGGCAGATAGTAATTGGGTAGCTTCCAAAAAGATGGGTAAATAATTAGCATATCTGACTGCAATTCACTTTAGCCTTAGACAAAACCATAGCATAAAATCTAAAGGGAAAAAAGCTAGGAACAACATCCTGGCTGTGGCCATAGGTGCTTGTTACTACAGTCCTCTATGCTGGAAATGCGCTGACAGCCTTTGCCACATTCCAGATCAAAGAGCATTTGCCCCCAAGGTATGGACAGACAAGGTTCGTTAGGTAAATCTGATCTCTTTCATTAAACCAACTCAAATAGTTGAAAAAATTCTTCTTTGAAAGCTTTTGGGTATAAATATCCTTTGTCAGGCTGAGGAAGCATCTAAAGTTGGTGTGTGCTCTTCCTGGATGGACTGAACAGTAAAGAAGCCAGAGGCTGGGCTGCGTGCAAGAAGGGCAGTCAGTGAAGATGTAAATTGAAGAATCAGTGGGTGAAAGACAGTTTGGGGGGTGTGGAAATGAATGCAGCTGGTAAATAGTGGAGAGGTACCTGGGAAGTCAGATATCAGGCAGATTATAACGTGTCATAAATCTAATGTCTTTATTTAGTCCATGATTTTTTGTATCTAGGAGGCTGATGAAGTGAAGTTCATAGGTTCATCTGTGAAAAGTGTTTTGTAAATTCCCGTTGAGGATCAGGACTGAGAGACTGGAGAAAGTGGTTTTCTTGTGAAAAATGTGCCCCCACCGGTAATTGGATATTCCTGTCTTTGATAGATTTCTGGTGTGCATTCATTCTGGTGTGCAGTTGTTGCTTCGCTTTTCCTATGCATTTTCCATCAGGGCACTTTGTGCATTGGATGAGATGTATTACATTTCTGGAGGTGCAGCTATAAGATCCAGGAATGGTGATGGTTCTGTTGTGGGGTGGAGTCATTGTGGGGGTGGTGGAAATATGTTGGCAGGCTTTACATTTCTTGTCAAGGTATGGCCTGGATCCATTTGGTGCATTTTGGGCTGTAGGAAGTTTGCTTCTGGTAATGAGATTAGCAAGGTTCAGTGCTTGTTTAAAGGTTAGGATGGGTGGTTCTGGGAAGATCTCTTTAAGAATTGGGTCGTCTTCTTGTACGGTTTGCAACTATTTGAGGATTTTCCATATAGGTTCCAGGGAGGGGTTATATGTCATAACTAGTGGTGTGCGATTCATGGGATGGGCAGGCATTCAAGGCACTCTAAGAGCAGGCAGCTGCTCCCTACATTGCTGGGCTGATGTTCAGACTAGGCAGAGGAAGGGCAGAAGCACCCAAAAGAAAGATTAACAGTTCAGCACCAGGGGGGGAATGGAGTGCAAGAGATTCTGACTGAGGATTTAGCAGAAAGTTTTCTCTCTCTGAGCACCTGCTTTCCCAGTCCCAACAGGAGCCAAGCAGAGAGCAAATGGACAAGGCATAACTGAGTACAGCAACTGTTTCCCAGAGCTCAGACTGGGTGCTCAAAATGAGCAGAGTTACCAGAAACCCTGGTCTGACCTCACCCAGCCTCACTTAGGATTCCAAGATGATGGTAGTTTATAAAAGAAAACAGAGAGAGAGAAGGCTGCAGGATTTCCAGGAATCACTGCCAAGATTTCCTGCATGAGCTGGTGAGAGAAGAGTGGTGAGGCAGTGGCGTATGCGCTTTGATGGATGCCAACATCCCTTGAAAGGCAAAGAGGCAGGAAGCATGCTTGACCTGACTCAACTAAGGTTGGATCTGCTCTGGCTGAAGCAGAGGGAATGTAGATCTCAATTTCCAAGGGGAAATCAGAAGACACAAAATTAACAGAACAAGAGACCTGGTAAACATGGCAGAAGATGACAAAGAACAACACTCTCTGTACCACACCTCTGTGTGCTGGGTTTCCTCATTCAGGGCCCTCTCAGCAGGCACATGCACTGTGTCTGCAGATCTGTGAATAGACAATAAGGCTCCTTGGAGAGGATGCTCTTCATCCTTTCCTGCTGCCCAGCCCATTCCTGTTCCCATCCTTCAGCAAAAAAAAAAAAAAGGGCATTTTCATCTAAATTAGATTTTTGTTTCAACAAGAGTGCGTGCTAATTACTGCCCAGTTTAAACTAGCCAGATGTCTGCAGAGTCAGAGGGACTTCAAGGGCAGGAAAAGCAGCTGGTGACTTTTTGACCCACATTTCACTGCAGCAAAAGAAATACAGAGATCAATCCAACCCTCGCTGCAGCACAGAGCTCAGGACAAAGATTTCATAGACATTAGGGCTGGAAAGGACCTCAGAAGATCATCAAGTCCAGCCCCCGGCCCAAAGGGCAGGAAGTCAGCTGGGGTCATAGGATCCCAGCAAGATAAGCATCCAATTTCCTCTTGAAGGTGTTCAGTGTAGGTGCTTGAACCACCTCCAATGGCAGGCTGTTCCAGACCTTGGGGGCTCGGACAGTAAAGAAATTCTTCCTTATGTTCACCCTGAAACGGTCTTGTAGCAGTTTATGACCATTCGACCTCGGTCCTAATAAAAGCATCAATTGCTCTTAACAGGGTCCTACAGGTGAATGTCAATAAAAACTCTGAGATCTGTAAAAATCAACCCTGGATTTGATAATCCTAGCTCCTGCCTCCCTCCCAAAAGTGCTAAATCAAAACAATGCTGTATTTAAATTAGATTTGGACCACCACCAAATTAAACTTGCCCTGTACATCAAGGTTTGAGGCACCTTGAGAAACAACTAAGGCTAATAAAAATGCAGGCACCCAAAGAGCTTTACCTAGACAAAAAGAAAAGCAACACCCCCATACACACCCCCCCACCAAACTACCCACCCAAACACGTACAACTTTCCCTGCACAGTTTGAATATGCAAACACTGCAGCCCTGAGAAGGTACGGGGGCAACTGAAATAGGCTGCACCGAGAGTGGAGTGAATGCTTTCTCCAAGATGAGAGATACGCAAGGGGTAAGCGGAGCAGCTGGCATTAATGCTACAAGAATAACATGAGATATTAATCTCTGCTTGCTTACAAAGTCCGACCGGAGATAGAGCACAGGACTGCATTAAAGGAAAGGGGCAGCGAGAGAGGAATGCTCCAGCCCTGAGGAGCTCCTTCCCACGATGGAAAGAATTTTCAGCTGGCAAAAGGGGTGCGAATGGTGCCAACTGCTCCTTGCAAGGAGAGAGGAGTCCAGATGGAACAGATGGGCTGGTAAAAAGGACAAGAGGGAGAGTTGTCTGGGCTGGTTCCAGCTGACAGCACTGGAATCCTCTCCAGAAAGCCAAGAGGATGAATGGAGATAAAGGGAGGAGGGACACTACGAGCGTCACTGTGCAAAAGGCACCGCTATGCTCCACTCTAACAAGGTGCATCTGCACTGGGAAAGGTGCCGCCCCATGTCAAGCTGTCTGGTACCTGCAGCCATGTTTTTGGCTGTTGCTGTGGGCTACTCCATAAGGTGGAGCTGGAAATGTGCTCAGGAAAAGGAGGTAGTGGTGACCTGCTGTTGTTACGATTTGCTGCACCAGGAACAAGGCTGAATTAATGCATAAGCCAACAAGGCGCATGCCTAGGGCCCCAAATGAAGAAGGGGTTCATCTGTGCTTATTTTACATATTATAATTATTGAGTGACAAAAGTAATGTAAATATACAGTATTAAGCAGAGGCCCACAAGTTTGTTTGCCTAGGGCCCACTAAAGGGTTAATCCAGCCCTAATCAGGAAGCTAAACCAGCCACAAGGGCAATCCAAAAGCAAAAGCCTTGCAATTCCAAACACATTGCATGCAGCACTTTGCAGCAGTCGCTAGCAGGGCTCACAAGCTTCACCCCTGGTCTAAAATGCACTGCAAATGCAGAGGCAGCCTAGCTGCTTTGGCAACCTTTCAAACTGAGGCCAGTTGAGAAGAGGGTAGAGGAAGAACAGTTTCACTCTGCATGTGCCCTTCACAGGATGCTTCCAAAAAGGCTGTCTCAAGCTAGAGTCCTGAGATGCCTCCACAACCTCACATTTGTGAATTTTTTTCCTGTATTTCTGCTTTAACAGGTGGTTTCCTGCAGTTAAGCATCTTCTTCATGACCCTGCAGCACACAACACCCCAGCAGGCCGTGCCTGCAACACTCGACTAGGGGTCAGTGAAAACCACGTGGCTTTGCCTATTGAGCTCACAATGCTGAGCTCCCCCAAGAAGCCTTCTATGGACAGAAGCTCCATAGTACGCGAGTGTGCCAAGCAGCAGCATAGGACACATGTGAGCCATGTTTTGCCATTAAATCCAATAAGATTCAGGAACTAAAAAATGCACCCGTCCAAGCCTTTGGACTCACTAAATTCCATCTTGGCCTAGTGCTAAAGTTGCACCTACACAACAGATTGGACAGTGACAGTTTGAAGATCTAATATCTGACTGCATGCAGAGTCTGGAGACGCTTGGAGCAAAGGTTCCTAGCACTTGGCTTGTTGGAGATGAAAGTCTGGTGATCAGACGGTTGCCCAGCCCCTAGGTTTGAGAGCTTCCCTTCTAAACATGAAAAGTATTTTAAAGCCAAATCAGGCCCTTTTTGGCTTCCATGACAGGAAGGTAGTTTACAGTCTAATAACATCCCACCTGTTGGGAGATTTGGATTAGGGACCAGCTAGAATTGGCATACCCTGGGATGTTAGGAGAGATTACTCTATTTGCTTTCAAGGCACTGAATTAAGTAGGTCGAGCTGCAGTAAATCCATATTGATTTGTTACACTGGCTTAAAAGTACTTCTCTGGCTGATCACGGTGTCTGCCTGGTTCCGCTTCTCCAAGTTAACTGTGCAGCTTTCTAAGCAAACATCTCCTCCTGTTACATGGCGCTCTGCACTGCAGCAGGCCACACCAGCACAATCAGATGGAGCGCTGGGACTTACTTGGGGGTGAAATAAACTCGAGACTCCTCTTCTGGCATCCCAGAAGTCCTCTGTACTCTGCCACTGCCGTTTCTGAACTGCTGTCAGGCTACACTGAGGACATATTGGAGGGCACTGTCACGGTAAACACACTGCACCAGGAGGACAATGCAGATGTTAATACGGAGAGGGAACAGACACATGGGTTTGGCGCCACAGCTTGAGGCTTGGGATGCTGTGGCGAGTCAGCTACAATGCACTGAAGCAGGAGGTAGGGGAAGTTCACACAATTACTCCTAAAGGGCACTTATCTGGAGCTCAGGGGAGCAACACATCTGTGCTCTTTGTAGTAGGTGGGACATAGCAGTGATGCCAACCTGGAGGACCAGCTGTGGCTTCATAAATTCAGGACAGAAGCCACTTTCCTAGAGATCTGTGGAGTTCACCTCAGAGGAGCAGCAACAAGAAACGTCCCTTCGGTGGCACTGCCTCTCATGGAGGGGCATGGGGCCAGGGCCAAGGTCATCTACAAACTGACCACCCTGATCCCTGTCAGTGAGCATCTAACTGGTTCAGTGCTGGCTGTCCTGGGTTATAAAGCTTCATTAAAAACAGAAGTTATTAATTGGTTTGCATCATGGGGTTCCCAACCTCTGCAGGAGCTTTGGCCTGGGCTTGTAGCCCCATCAAGAGAGTTTATCCACAGAACGGGGTATTTCTCCAGGATACTACAAGGCTGGTTATTCATCATGGCAGGTCTGCTGATACTAGCGGGTGCTCAAGAAAAGAATTGATGAAGCCGGGCTTTTTACAGACTTGAGCTCGCTGGAATGTATAAATCTCTGCTCCTGGGACCAGCATGGATCTCAATGGAGCTGCAAGGCCTCCCTTTATTCTAAGAGACCATCTTATCCTCCAATTACCCCTCACTGGCCAGCCACTTGGCCTGGAGACTGGCCCTCCAAGCAGACCCCCAAACAGCAACAGACGATGAGCAAGGAGGAAGAAAAAAGGTTGCTGAGTGGAATAAAAAATAGTCAGCTGAGACCTCAGAGCAAACCTACAGTCCCATACTGTGGAGAGGTGCATGTTGGGAGCAGCTGGTTTGGTTTGGGAAGGAAGGGTCTAGCAACTAATTAAACATCTAAAAAGGAAGCCCCAGGAGGGGCATGTTTGCAGGAGGCTGCTAGGTTGCATTGCTGGGCTTGGCTTGCAGCACAGAGGCCATCTTCAGCTGCACCGTGACCCTTTCTGAGGCCCATGGGTTCTGCCCTTGATGCCTGTGTGGGTGTACAGTCACTAGTTCCTCCCAAGTCTTTTCTCTCATCCTGTTTTTGTTTGCTCAGAGGTTTGCCAACCTCTCAGCAGACAAGGTCCCAGTGTGTGTGAGCTGTGGTGTGGCAGGTACTGAAGAGAAAGGGTCAGAAAACCCAAGCCTTCACTCCCACTCCAACAGTGATAAACAGTGCTTTCTGCGCTATTTCACAAAGATGTTCCCATCTTCTCTTCCTATGTGGTGGGTCACTTCAAGAAAGAAAGATCTTCCCCAATTCACTTTCCCTTCATCTAGGATCTCCAACCCAAGCTGCTAGGTAACGGTGGAGTTGGTAGATGGGCCTTACACTATATGTGTTCACATCTGCTTTCCTTACACTGGGCAATGCACATCTCCAGGAGACAGAAGGATCAGATTCCAAAAGGCAGTAGCTAAATCCAGAAAGATGCCCTGCATCCTAGACAAGCACCTGGCTGGGGTTACTTGACCCCAGCACTCTTTCCTGCCCAGAGCAGGGGTCAGACTCCACAATCTTCTGACTCTAGAAAGCTATGAAAGCTATGCCTAGCCCTGTTGTTTGCCAGGCCAACACACTAGCTGGGGAAGAAGTGTAAAATCTCTGTTGTACCGGAGACCTGAGTGGGTTGCACTGCATCAGATTCTCTTTTAAGGCCACGTGTGGATCAGCACAAAGTACCTGGCAAAAAAAAATTAACTGTTGCAGTAACTGAACAAAGGGTTAACAATCCTGAAGGAATAATTAAAAATAGACGAGACGGCTTTGCAGTTCCTCTCTGTTCTGGAATGACTCTGCAGCCCAATTTTGGAAAAATTTACCACATAAACCTTAATGTAGCAATGCACTGAGATGTTAGCTACAGCTGAGATGCACACTGTGACAATCTCCCCACATTCAAAGCGTTTGATCCTGATTTTTAACTCACATGGCATTGCCATCTGAGTGCAGGGAGATTTGGGACAAGCAGGGCCAGGCTCAGACAGCAAGCAAAGCAAGCAGCAGACAGCTTGGGGACAGAAATAGAGCTGTGGGATTTGATATTTCAGGGAAATAAAGCCCTCACAGCACTAAGGCTGGTGCAGATGCAATCTTGACCACACTGAGGATGGGGTGAAAATTTTGAGCAGGTGATGAGTCCCTGAGCTGGACCCAACACAGCCACAGACAATTGGCCTGGGGGAAAGTAGTTTGAACCCCACTGTAGTTTTAACACAGTGCATGATGCTTCCTGGTAGAGCTCCCCTCCCTATTAAACTGACAGGCTGCAGGCACATCCTCAGCTACTGCTTTATGTGGATTTGGTCTTCCCAGGTGAAGCTCCTGCTCATGCTACAAGTAGTGCCTTGAGCACTCTGTGGAAAGTGTCCACCACAGCCCTCTTTTGGGGTAAAAAAACCTGTCCAGGGGCTCCCAGGAGGGGCATGCATTGGGAGCATTACCAAGATCCTGTTTTGATTTCAAGAAACTTCTACTGGGGGTCCTCTTCCAAGACTTGGCTCTTTCCTTTGCCAGAGCAGAGGAATACCTGTCCGGCCTGCGTTCCTCTGGACAGGGCTGGAGATGCAGCAGTCCAAAGGCAGCTGCAGGCATGAGGCTATGCTAGAGACTCAGCTGCTCCCATGGGCGTGGGTACAGGACCTTGCAACTAGCTGGCATCACAGAGTGGCGCTCTTGGCTGCACCACTGTGAGGAGTGAGAGGATGGCCAGAGGCTGTAGTTTAGAAAGCAAATAAAACACTTCAAGATAGAGCTAATTTCTGTTCCAAAGAGGATTCGTTACTGGGACCTGAAACAACAAATCGTTCCATCTGAAAAAAAAACCGTGTGTAGACACTAGGCACTTTAATATGAACATTAAAGCTAATCCAATTTAACATCCCCATCCAGACATACCCTGCAGCCATTCTGCATGATGAGGCTGTCTCTTAGAGCAAGGAGGGGAGGATGGGGGAGGAAGGGGATGACAGCAATGGTTCCCATCATCTGCCAGGCATAGGGAGATCTCTCACAATTCTCTGGCTGCAGGATGTTTCTTGTGCTTCCCAATGGAAAGAGGAGGAACAAAGCACTATTTTAAAACCAGTACTTTGTAGCCTGAGAGAGCCAAACAGCCCTTCACTCCATGTACTGAATGGCAAGTAGTTCCTGTTCCAAGGAGGTGAAACAATAACAGGGGAGAAAATAAGCAGGGGATTTTCAGAGGACCTTGCCAAACGAATGGCCTTCCTACTAGTTCAGCTGCTTCTTGTTATAATCAGCAGTGCAAATTCTCCCAAGACCTAAATACAAAACCAACCCACCACTTTCTCTGGAAACTGTGCACATGTACAGGAGGGCAGAATTTGTCCCTGCACTGAGAAAGCTGCACGCACTCTTCCATCTCCATCTGCTCTCCCATAGTCCAAGCAACCTGCCTGTTGCAAGCCCTGCCTGATCAGCACCATCAATTTAGGAGTTATTACATTATAACAATGGCCCCTTCAAATAACAGCTCAAAAACTGTTACTCCTCTTCTGTTACTATGTACCGCAGCCACCCACAGCCATCTCAGTCTCAGTGCCCACAGCTAGGCTGCTGACAAGACAGATCACCCCGAAATCGCTGAACTGAGTTTTGTGGTACAATTTTAATAAACTCATGACTCCAAATGAACCAGAGGAGGAGTCATATTCAGCCCTGACACCCCCTGGCACAGCTGTCAGGGGTACTCAGCCACTAATACCAGGCTTCACGTTGGAGCAAAGTTTTACTTCTTAGACTAAAACTAATCGGATAACAAAGGATGGTTTCCCATTAAGAAGCGGTGCTACTCCAAGTTTTATGAGTCTGCTGCTTCCTGTCTGCTGGAGCTGGTTCTCTTTTCCTTGAGCAACTAGGTCATAAACTATGAGATCAACGACTGTTTTTGGATACTGGCAGTTTCTCAATGTAGCAAATGCAAGGACAGCAGACACTCCCGTTTAAAACAATTTTCCAAGGAGGTAGGAAGAACCACTTGCATCCAGTGGAACACCAGTTTAAACACAACCATAATCTGCCATACCCTAAGCTGAAATGCTACTGAGAGCTACCGGCCAAGTTCACTGTCCATCTCCTTCTCACTAAACAACGTTGACAGCACAAAGGGATCTGTCTGGGGCACTAAAATATTAACCCAACCGGTGCACTGAGCTGGAAGGCAAGTAGCACTTCCTCATTACAGCCCTGGGAGGAAAGTGATTGTCAAGCCCTCAACCTTACAATTTCTAGTGTTTGTTTGGTTATGTTTTTGCGCCTTATTTTTCATTTAAAAACAAAAAAATTATATGTGGGAGATGGATTTCGACATGAAGCAGCTAAAAGGGGCCTTAATTTGAACTTTTTGCTAAAAGCACTTTTAAAGTGTTCCCTGATACCATGTAATTGCGTTAAGGGATCCATTAAAAGCTAATAGAGCACATATTCTTATATCCAGTGTGGTATTGACTAGGAGCTCCACATGGCTTCCATCCTCCAAACAATGTTACTTATGATTGAAAAGGAAAGTGTTTCAAAGTTGTTCTGTGGCATTTAACAGCCTTCCTATGGACATTTGTCAGCTAATACAGTAACAGTTTCCTGTTAAAGAATTACTCCTCATTGAATACTTTGTGAAGAAAGGGTGTGAAGGGAAGGAAATGGGTCTGGGCCTATTTTTCAACATCAAGATACAAAAGTAGTTAGAGTAACTCTCTCCCAGTTCATGTTTCTCCATTAAAACCTCATGTGGTCACTAGTTTGGCTTCCCTGGAAGACTTTGCCTTGAGGAGAACTGGTAGGACCAGGGTGTCATTGGCTCATAGGGTTTCACTAGCACAAGAAGGGGAAGTTGTTCCCCCCCTACACACACACACACACTCCTCCCCCCCAGATGTTTAAGAGTTCAGGTTTTTGTTAAACAAAAGACCTGCGTCCTTCACCCAAGGCCTGGGGAGTTCCCTCTCCTGTCTTTGGGGGCCATTTGGAAGAGGGGGTTTTGCCAAGTAAGCTTTTTTTGTTTATTTCTCTGTTTTGTTTGGTTCTTACAAAGTTTCACTTGAAGCTAAGATAGTAAAGTGGCTCTCGTATGAGCATTTATAAGAGCAACGTTAAGACCTGCAACATTTATTGCAATATTATATCTTGGTGAATCCTTGATAGTCTTAATTTATAAAATCTGATTAACATATTCATTTTTTTTTCCTGCATGTAAGAACTCGGAAGTATTTAACTGTAACTGCTCCCCTACTATCAAGGAGGATATGCATAACTAAGCCCCACCCCCCCATGCATTGTAAGTATCACACAATTTACTGGTTAATCGCACAATTACCTTGAGACCAGCTACACATGGAAAGTAACTATTACACCACAAAAAGTTCCACCCAGCTATAAAGTTAGATCTCATAAACATGTACTAACTTTATAGCTTGGTGTTATCAAGCTTTAATTTGCACATATAGCAACCTCTCCAGACACAGATCTTGTTGGAACACACAGCCCCTTAATAAGAGTATAACCAACACAACAGGAAACACACACACACATCTATCAATCTGTATACACACACACAGAGGACTTCAGCTTGGAGTTTCATAGGGGTACATCATGTTTACACGGAAAGGAATTACCTAACAACCCAGCCGTACATTGACCTCTGCTCGTTAGCAAGTTGTCATCTCACAGGAATTCCATTGTAAGGGAAAACATTCTCCCCCGTCCATTCAGCAGAGCTCAGCTCTCAGCACTGAGCTCTTCCTGTCTTATGAATTTCTCATGAACTCATCATCACAGAGAAAACAAGTGTCACACACTGCATTACACACCTTGCGCTTTCAAGGATACAAACAGGGAGGGCTGACTGTCAGGCTAGCCACACTGTCAGAATTTGAAAGCAGAATTTTGCTCTTATTAAACCTTAGAGGTCTCCTTCCCATTGCACCTGCCACTGTCTTAAAACCAGACCCCTGCACCTGCAGTCTATCTGGAACAGTAGCAGCCAGGTGACACCGCACATCTCGCACCTTGGGTGACTGGGCATAGATCAGTTAGAAGCACGATGGACTTTTTCCACTGATCCATAGAAGATGCTTATTCATACTGAGGAATAAGCATGGAACTTTTTATAATTGTCAGGTTGTGCTGAGAAAAGGCTCTTTAGGCCTGTAATCCCACAGAAGACCACATGGGATTCCTTTGGATATTACAGCAGTGGAAAAAAAACAATGAAGGTGCAGCAACAAAGCAGTGTGATGGCAGTTTGGATTATAGTGTGTGGACCCACCCACTGGTCTAGACAGTAATTTAGTTAAAATTTTATATGAAAAGAAGTGTGTGCATATATGTGCGTGCATGCTTAAAAAATGGAAAATGCGTTTACTTCTTTGAGAAGAGCCATGATCCAGGATTTGACTAAACAAAGTTGAAGAATGAGTTGGCTGACTAAAAAGACTGTATTAAAAATGAAAGTTGCAATAGTCTGAGATGTTAGACATGTGATTTCCATAGTTCGTTGCCCTTTAGGTTTTGATATTGCATTTCCCCATAGCTTTGACAGCACATTCCCCTGCATGTCAGTTCTCTCTCATTCAGGTACTGCAAGTGGGTCAGGGGACAAGTGGAATTGTCTGCCAAATAAATCAAAGTTACCTTGTTAACCCAATTACCTGGAAGCAACATCCAGTTGCAGAGAAGCCCTGTTTAGCAAAAGAATTTCCCAAAATGGAAATACTCACCCACGCACAGGATGTTGAAACAGAAGCCATGGTTAACCGACTTATTAACCAGCTGGTCAGGCAAACTGTCAAATCCAACATGCCCGGAAAGGGGAACGGTACGACATCCTTCACCCTAGAATGGTTGAAACACGTTTATTACTCCTTCCCAGTACACCACATGCATCCATTTGACAGTTTTCAGACCTCCCAGGCACAGTGTGTTAGTTCTCCCTCCCAGATCCCTGTGTATATTGTAAATCTACCTCCTGTCAGCATAGTTTCTGAACTGCTTAATCAATGGCTCCAGACAATGCAAACAAAATACTCAATTTGTCTTGCATTGCAGGCTGTTTTGTCAGAAATATTAGAGAACTACATTTAAAACAGAGACAAGCGTGCGTGTACACTTTATGTATCATCAGTAAAGCTCTGACGTGCAGTTATTGAAAGAATACTTAGACACTCAATTATTGACCTTTAATGGAAACAAAAGATGCCTTGCCCTGGAAAACAGCTGGTTAACTATGGCTCCTCTTGTGTTTAATTTGTAATAAAAGATCGCTGAAAAAATTAGTAACTTAAAATTTTACTCTTCCCCAATAGGGAGACAAAAGTGACAAAAAAACACAACATAGCTGTGAAATGCAAGTACTGCAGAATGGCTGAAGACAATGACACTTAAAAAAAGAGCAGCTGAACATGGCAACATCTTAGTAAACGCATAGGATTTTACTTGGATCCAAACAATGGTCACTAGCAACAGAAACAAATCCAAATTCACTAAAAGACTCAGCAAAGAATAAATCTTTCTTAAAAGGTCTATCCCCCCCATCTGCAACTGTTGTGAGGATTTTGTGGCTGTTGTCCAAGATACAGCTATGTTTTACGTAACTATTAGCAGTTGATAAATTGCATACAGTACCCTCCTGCATGCTTCTGCACAAGAGGTGGCAGACAGTCCAGGAAATACTGTGACTTGAAAAAGATTTCTAAGCAGTTGTCACCTCAGAACATGAATCTGAACACAGCGTTGAGTGGGGTGCACAAGGGCCTGTATCTCAGCTTGGGATCTGTGAAGAAGGACCATCTAAGTCCTACAAAGTCTCTTACACACATATAACTCTTAGCAGTATGGCTTTAACAACACAGCCCCATGTGCAGCTGCAAATGGGGAAAACACAGAGGAAACCTTCAAGTCTTTCCAGTCTCCACTGGGCCTAGCTGGTGACAGGCGTGGAGGGGCTGTCACAACCTGCCAGCCATCCAGCCAGCCAAGCAGCACTACTGCGGTGTGAATGATTGTCACCAGTGATTAAAGCATCAGCAAAGCAGAGGAAATTCTGGGCTCAGCATAGGGATGACCAGAGATGCCTAGTCCCTCTTTTAAATGAATGGCTTGATCCTCCCTGCTAGCCTTTCAGAAGTTTTCATTTGGCCACAGCACCAAGTTCAAAGCAATTTCAAATAAAAGCAGGAAATCTGCACAACAAATAACTGAACTGTGTAAAGATGCCTAATCAGAGCCTAGTTCATCCCAAATGACATTTTTGCATTAATCTCATATGCATGCATGAGAGACAGCAAGAGCATTTTTTTCCCTATGGAGACATTTCCGTCTCCAGTTTAAAGCACATCATTAGCTAGGCATTTCAATCTCTAATGCAGAAAATTCTCTTCCAGATTTTTTTTAATGCAGCATAAATTTATTAGAAGAAATGCAGTAAATAAGTGGCCAATGTCTGCTACATTCGCATTTTACCTTCCAGATTTATACCTTCACATATTCTGAGTCCATTTTAAAATATCATTAATATATTTCTCTTCCATAGAAAGAAGAGGGAAGATGCCATCATGAAAAATCCCTAGAACAGACAACACCACAAGTGTTATTGGCCGATTGTGGGGAGAAGGGGGTAGGGTGGGATGGGGTGTTTTAATGGGACGATCCAAATACACTCCAGCCATTAGCAAGATTTACAGCCCTGTTCTGTGTAAATATGTTTCCCTTGAGCCATATTTTGTGTATTCATCTGCTTCTTCCTGCCAAGATGTTCACCAAATATGGTATTTTGTGAATTCCTAAGCACCTTGCCTCCAAATCACATGCTACTGGGAGGAATGCCTTATAGTCACCCAAGGGATGATTGGCCTATTTCTAAGGCCTTCCGAGGTTGCAGCGGTACCTTCTAATAATGTGAAAAAAGAATAAGGGTAGCAAGTAGATGGCTTTATACCACAGATGGATCAGAAGGCTCCAATTCCTGCGCCTTTTGCAAGTATGAGTAAAAACCCTCCAAGCCAAAAGCAACAAATACAGAGTCTCTGATGAGTGGACACCATTACCTCACTACCCCAATAAAAATATACCACTCCCTGATCAATACAACGAACGCCAAGGAGAAGGAATAGCAAGCGCAGATTTCCTCCTAGAGAGGGTGAAATGGAACGAATGTTTAATACCAAGCCTGAAAACTGCAGGGCTGGAACATTACTTCAAGCCCTAAAAATCCAACCTGATTTGCTCCAGGAAATGTGGGTGGAAGCGTAGGCTCTCACTAAGAACAAACCTCCCCTCCTCACGCCACATTCCTAAATATAAGTGTGATCCAGATGGAACAAAACGAGCGTTAGATGTTGAGCCATAAGCAGCGAGGCAATGTGCCTTTCACCATGAAGAACTTCACCTACCATTTGCTTCCTGCAGCCTCTTTTCAAATGTCACCTGTGGTTTTAAAACACTGTTCAAACCGCAGTGCGCATCCGTTACAGACAGAGCAGAAAACAGTGTGCATATTACCCCCTTTTTTTTTTTTTTTTTTAATCAGAGTAACTTAGCCTCCATAGTAAACAAAAAAATCTACAAATAGCATGCAAATTACTTAAGTGTATCAAGTATATGCTGCTGCACTGTTAGGAGAGACCTCAGCCCTTCCTATGGAGGACGTGAAAGAAAAAACAACAACAGTGCAACAGATTAGAAAAATAATGGCCCCAGCTTAGGCAGTTGAGGAACATCAGAAAGTCATCAACAACCTGAACACGGCTGGGGAGGAGGAAACTGATGGCCCTGCTCAGACTCACACACATACTTTCCAGGCCCCAGGTCACCAAATGGTGGCTCAGCGCTCAGAATATGGATGCACACAGTGGTTCCCTCATAAAATACATAGTAACGAGGGCAACTCATGCATTGCCCCAGCTCTTCCTTTAAGATGCTTGTCACTTCATTCGGAACGGAAGGAACTTACTTTAAGCCCAGGCAGTACTTTTGGCTGCAACAGGTTATTATTCAAAACCTGTCTGCCCTGGATTATGCTGAAGAGCAATTGGGAGATCAGGTCCAGCATGCAAAATGTGGGATATGCATTTGCTACTGTTCCTCAAAAGACTTGTGCAGAAACGTGCTGGGGTCAGGACATTTTCTGAGTGTTTCTTCCTTTCGTAGCTGTATCCAAGAAGGGTCTAACTTGAAAGTAAGTGTACACACACAAGTCCCAAAGAGATGGGCTCATAAACAGAATCAGTCTTTCAGTTCAACAGCAATATCCTCTGGAGAAAATCTCCTAATGGGCAAGAATGCTTTTGCATCTCATATATTAAAGCTGATGCCTTCCTGTAATGAAAGAAAACCTGGTAGACTGCATATCTGGGAAGTCGACGAGAGGGTTATTGGCACTGTACCAAAATACCAGATTGCCTTTCCATGTATGCGGAGTGGCCCCTCGGATAGGAAGTGCTATCTGTTCTCTCAAGACAGTAAAGCGCCTTTGCCATAAATCAGATTTAGATGAATAAAAAGAGCAATGTGATGCCTCAGAGTTTTCCCCATGTGGTCCTGTTTCAGAGTTTCTCTTCTGTGTAACAATTTGCTACCATATCAGGTTACTGCTGTCCAGCTAAAAGAATTGCCAAGCAGGAAGATTTTGAATTGTGTTTTCTGTCTTTGGAGTCTCTACAAGCTAATTCTTTGACTTTTTTTCCATGCTACAGTCCCCACTGCCGTCTAGTCTAAGTCTTTTGCAGAATAAGAAGGCAGAAGTGTTAGAAGGACTTTGAAAACATGAATATGTTGAATCTCCTACAAGCTGGCTCAGCCAAATGCAGATGATGGTAAGTTACATTATGCTTGAAAGTGTTACAGGTTCGATATTAGCCTAGTTAAACTTGTGAGATGTGTACTCCAAGTATTTTAATTTCTTCAGAGGCCAACAGGATGGGAAATTAATTAAGAAAGTCTTGCTGAAACCGCACCTCTACTTTGGCCTTAGTTACAGGGAAACCTGGTAAAATAGTCAGCCTGTGAGAAAGGCTGTTGCAGTGGGATGGAGCAGGACATAATTTGGGAAGTGAGCAACTGCATTCATCATCAACACCAATGCCCTGAATTATGGAGGACGTCATTGGTGGCTACAGCAAGTCATTTCATGCCTAGACCAAGGAGAAGTGAGAGCGGACAGCCTCCAGTTGACAACTGCTCCGACACAGGAATGCTGATCGTGCGATACAGGACAGCTTAATGGAGTAGTACACTGAGGTCCACAATTCAACATGTGCGTTACAAAAAGACAGTGTGAGAAAACCCTGTAAAATGCCTTCTTTCCATTTAATGTTAAAAGGATATTAGTGATCGTTGAGATGAATGATGTTGATGTATTAATACATCCACAACATTAATATTAATTTCAGATTCCGAACCATTAACAGAATCTCTAATGACTTTCAAAGGGTAGACGGGCTTCTCTCTGCTAGTTTTGGATGTGTTTACTTAATGGAAATGCACCAAGCTGCAGTCAAAGAAATTTGGACTAAATCAACGTTCTTGTCTTCTAAGGCAGCAGGTAGGACTCCCAGCTCAAGGTCAAGGCTCAAGTTAAACACACCTTGCTCCTCAATAAACAGCTGCTTTAGGAGTCAGATGTCAAACTGAAGAAAGGAGGTGGAATCAAGAGTTCAGGCTTTAGCAAATAAGAAGATTTTTATCTTTAAACTGGAAAAGCACTACAGCAAATTCCCTTCCTGCAAGCAAAGATGTATTACAGCCTTTCTGCAAGCAAAGCTGTATTATAGTATCCACTTCATATAGGCTATTTCGCTCTGATCAGAAGACAGATTAGAGCAACACTTTTACTGACTCCTCTTCCCTTGTACAAGTGTTCCTCTCACGCTATAACAGAAGTCTCTTGTGGGCAGCGTAAATACCTACGTTTCAGATGTCTGCATTTCTTTTGTGGAATGCAAGGGCTTCATGTTCTTTATCTTTCCCTGTGGTTAATAAGTCAGTAGCTTGAAAAAAGAAAGAAAGAGAGAAAGAAAGAACGAACTCTCAATTAAACACTGATGAAAAGGGGGGGGGGAATTTACTGCTCTCCATTTTATTCCTCGTCCATTCAATATGCAAGAACAGGCAAGTGCATCTGAAATCACAAACTGTGACAGCCCCATGGCTTACACATTTTAATGCCGTTGCCAAAGGCTGTGGAAGCACCAGGCTATTCCGTTTGCCCAAGAAAAGTTCTCTTAAACAACAACAACAACAATGGTTTCTGGCACCCCCTTCCCAGCTTATACTCTAGAAATTGAGAAATCCCTGTGTAAATTTAGACTCTGATCCTACCAACTAATGCATCATTTAAGCCCCTACACCCAGTTCGAAGCATATCCTAGCTGGACATTAGGGTTCTGCCCCTGAGGATCAGCATCCAAACTAAGGACCTAATGCTCATGAAAATATCAAATCCACCAGACCCTGAAGGAGGCCAGAGAAGCTGATAAGATGCTGCCAAGCCAGCCCTTCCCACTCTGCAGTTATTTTTGTGCTGTGCGTGAGTCTAGTGGGGGTCCTTGTTCCCAGGGGACACATCATACAGCCCACTCCACCACCGCTACGTGGCAATAACTCGCCACTGCTGCTGGCCTGGGCTGGAATCAAAGTGGTGACGTGGGGCTATCTGGTTATTCGTCACCACAAGAAAGCCCAGGAGCCTTCCTGCCCCCACTTCTCTGATACGGGCAGGGATAGGAGCCCTCTGCTTCCTTCCCCTTCTGCTGTCAGGAATACAGTAAAGCACAGCCTCAAGCCAGTGCCTTAGACAACATGACTCGACCAACAACCCCGACATTTGCTGCTTGTGGGACGCCAATTTCTTGTCCATCTGAAAACCAAACATCCTCTAAATCACTAGCTAGCGAGAGACCGGCCAGAGCATATCAGTTTCCACTGATTTATGATGAATAGTCTGGTACCTATCTTATGAGATTGCAATGCTGAATTTACTTCAGAAAGCACGGAGACAAAAGAAGCTACTCAATGCAGAGACCTTGGCAAAGAGCAAGCCAGCGGGTACTTTCAGGAGGAAACCGTGTCACAAACCGGCTAGGCAGAAGCAGCATTGATCAGCTTAAATGAGATTTTTTGTCATGGAAAAATCTACTGCTTAAAGACCAAGCAACAAACGCTCGTCTCAAACGTTATTTCAATCTTGGCATATGGATGCGAAGGCTGGAAACCCACCCCAGGCACCAACAGCTCTCTGAATGCCTTGACAAGCCAACGCATCAGGAAAGCACTGACTACACAACAAAATTAAATGCATAACAAATGGAGCGATTTGGGAGCAGCTCAATCCCTCCTCTCCAGAGTTATCTGGAAAACAGCAGCCCGCGCCCCAGATGCTCCCAGCGGCAGGTGGGCCCTTTGACAGCTGCACGAGGAAAGCGCCCCTCCGCGAAACGCTCCCGAGAGCGGGAGCACGCGACGCCACCCGGGACACGCCGGAGCAGCCCAGGTCTGTGCCTACGGCAGATGCAGAGCTCTGGCGTGCAAAAGATAGTCCCTATTAATAACCATGAGTAGGTAAATAAGCCGAAGAAGAGCAAGGCTGAGAAATGGTGTCTCTTTTTGGCCAAAAAGTAATGCCGAAGGTGGTTAACGGGCAGGCCTTCCTGCCCACGTGAAAACCAAGCCCGCGCACAAGCGTGTGCCCAACCTCATGAAAACCAAACCCATGAATGAGCGTGCGCGTGCCCCAAAGCAGGGGTCACTTGTGCTCCTGCATTTCATAGACATCAGGGCTGGAAGGGACCTCGGGAGCCATCGACCCCAGCCCCCCGCCCAAAGGGCAGGAAGTCAGCTGGGGTCATAGGATCCCAGCAAGATACGCATCCCATTTCCTCTCGAAGGCGCTCAGTGTAGGCTCACGCCGGCTCTCGCGGCCCGTCCAGGCAAACCCCGCTCCTGAGGAGGAGCTGGGCGCGGGGGCGGCAGCCCCCGGGGGATGCCAGCTCTGCCTTTTCCACCACAGGGAAATACTAGAGCGGGTTTTTTTTTCCCGCCACGGCTCCCGCGCCGCACCCGCGGGGCAGGGACACGAGGGG
>NW_017728924.1:2888960-2912790 GCF_001723895.1 Crocodylus porosus | reverse complement strand
TCAGAACTGGCCGGGGGGCACGAGGGTGGATGTGGGGGGGGCCCGCGGCCAGGAAGAGTCGGGGGGCCGCTGGATGAGATGAGCTGCGGGGGGCCCGCGTAGCCCCACTTCACTGGGGCCCTGCGGCGGGGCAGCCTCAGGGGCTGGGGGTGCCCAGCTCTCCGGGGCTGCTGGAAAACCAGCACCGCCAAGGTAACAACCAGTGGTTGGGGAGCGCCCCAGCAGTCACTGGGGTTTGTTAGGAAGCTGGTCGGATGGGGAGCGGGACCGCTGGTCACCCACAGTCCTTGGGGCAGATTGGTATGTGTGTGTAATTTGCAACTGCTGACACTTATGTGTAGCTGCACGCATCTACACGTACATACCCACACGTCTATTAATATGTATGTAGATATATACCTATCTATCCATATTATATGTCTGTTTCTATCTAGCTTATCTATCGATAGATAGATATAGGTGTATATATCTGCGTACATGTGCGTTTGTGTGTGTACCTATCGATATCTGAATGGGCAGATCTAGGGTTTTGAAAAGGGGGACGCAGCGGGGTGAAGGGCACCACGGGTAAAACAACACTTATCTTTCTCCAGTTGAAAAGAAACTAGAAGCTTTACTCGTATGTCGGGGGCCTAGGGCTGGATTACGAAATTTAAAAGCAAATAGACCTTCACTGGAATGAATTAAAAACAATCTGAAGGGCTGTGAAAGGGGAGCTTCGTGACCAGGAGCAGTGAACAGACGGCAGAAATGGCAGAACAAAGGCTGGTTTGATTGGTGGACTATCAAGATCATTAAAAAGAAGAGAGTGTTGTTAAATGGAGAGGGGAGAAGGGATCAGGGAGATGATCATGAGCCATGAAGTCCGGTGACTTCCTTAGCACTGCCGGAGTAGAAATGCCGCTGCCACTGCCAGGCACTTGGCTGTAAACTTTAGGTGGGCCAGGAAACAAAGGTGGGGGCAGGTGTACCAGTGTGGGATCTGCCTCTGCATGTGTACACACACACACACACACACACACACACACGTTCACTCCCCCCCAAAGGTTTGAAAAATAAGCTAGACATTGACTATCCATTATTCATGAAATTCAGACACAGAAAGCACTTTCGTCATTGAACTACTCTTAGTAGAAGTGCCTCAGGAGTGGGAAAAATGTGCTCTGTCCCCAGAAATATTATTGCCATTTGAGAGGAGCTGCTCAAACCACAATGTGGTGCTGGGATCTTCAGGCCCTATTTAGGCACCTAGTTCCCTGTGAAATCATTGGGCCTGGGCCTCAGTTATTCCTGTAAGGAATTCCTGTAAGTAATTTCAGTTTCCATCAAAGTCGCTGGGAGTTGCAGGTGTGCCTTGAGGCCTTTACAAAATTGTCAGGTTAGACTTGGTCCCCATCCTGCTCTGGGATCTTCTGAAATGCTGCCCTGGGCTCGTGTGGAGTGCTGTTGAAGCAAATGACCTTCTGTATGGGAACAGGAGACGGCTGTGGGAACAGGTCTGAGTGCCGGTCTGAGATCTTCTTAGGTGCATGAGTATGGATTTAGGTCCCTAGTTGGGCACACAAGTTTAACAATGTTGGCCGTAGTTCCCAGACTGAGCCAGGGAGTGAAAGAGAAAGAGCTCCTTTAGCATCTCTGATGGTCAGGAAAAGTCTGTTCCATGGAAAGTGTTATCCAGAAGCCTGGGTCCTACAGGTTGGCAGCTGTCCTAAGAGGGATTGACTGAAAATCAACCATCTAAAAGAACTGACAGAAGAAAGACCAAGTCCAGAACCCACGGAAGACCCCAGCTTGGCCTCTGAGCTCAGCCGAATCAGGAAATAGCTCCTGGGCTGTACTTTTGGACAATGCTGAGGAAAAAAATGGATTCTATAACCAACCTCCCATCAGTACAATGCTGATGATATCAGTGCTACTGGCATGGTGAATGCTTGCACCCCTTTTTCTTTCCCTCTCTGAAGAGTGGACTTTTAACAGGCAGGTCTCCAGAGCCCTGCTTGCTTCTTCCTTTATCTATGTATTTTAGAGTCTCTTTCTCACCCTGGCAAATTCCTCTCTCCAGGGCTACACCCTGCTGTATAATCCCTACTTTTATGCGTCTAGGCAGAATTGGTGGAAAACCCACAGTCCCAACTTCAGCCACAGGGCCCTACATGCAGAGGAAGGTCCTGGTCACCGAACACCCTGCAGTCACCATATGTGAGGAGTGACCCAGCTGGAGAAACATTTTTGCACAGGGGTTTGCTGTCATGGCTGTGAGGAGTGGAGCGCAGGTCTAGTGCCCCTTCTTCAGAGTGGACAGTGAAGGGCAGTGACTGCTGTTCCAGATCAGAGTCCCTTGCACAAAGCCACAGCAAGGGGGGTGCCGTGACTGTCACACAATCCCTAATCACAGTACTCGGGGGCACCTCATGCCTTGTCCTGTTGTACTGATAACCTGTTCCTTGACTAATTGCTCAGTCACTAAAAAAGGCCCCACTAGCAGCCAGTCTGAGGGCTGATCCAGTGAGATGAAGAGGCCTCTCAGTTCTTGTTAACACAAGGAAGACACAAAGAAGGAAGGCATAAGGCTGGGCCCAGTGACATATGAAGGCACGCAGCCTCCGACGGGAAGAAGCTTGCAGTGCCCAGCTCTCCTCGGCTTGTTCCCAGCGATTTCAGTGGTGCAGGGTCAGCCCGGCTGCAGACAGTGATTGCTGTAAACCCAGCTGGCACATTTATTTCCTCTGCCATCTCTGCTGAGTGTGATGTATTATGGACATCATGGAGCGTAAACTGCATTCATTCTCAAACTGCTAATTAACGGAGCCTTTCTTGTGCAGCTGCCTGAGTCCGAGAGCTGTCAAACTGCTGCTAGTCAAAGGGAAGAAACTATTACTTCCTCTGATGTGAGTTAGAGATTTTCCACTGGCAGAGGGGGAGGTTAATTCAGAGAGAAATGAGAGTTGTAGGCCTGAGCTGCCAACCATTTTTACACGTTTCCCTTTGCAGTGCCTACTTCTACCTCCCGGGCCCTAGTGCAAGAACTGGTGCAGTCTGCAGACTGGGGGAAATGGTCTTTTGCCCTAGGGAGCCTGAGCCACAGAGATGCATCCTCTAGCTAGGTACCTCTTGAGTGATGGTCATGACACTCAGGGAGCTCTTGCCTGTCTTTGACTCCTGAGCTCTTACCGCCTTGCGCATGGGTCTAAATGATTGTGATTTGCTAAGTGAAAATATCCTACAACATGTGTGGTGCCTTCTTATCAGAAGCCCCTCTAAATGTGCCTTATTCAGTGTGATATCTTTAAAGCTCTGTTACCAGGACCTAATCCAATGCCCATTGACTCAGTTGGAGTTTTCCATAACAATTTTTCATTATACGTGTGTGTGTGTGTGTGTGTGTGTGTGTGTGTATACACAAATGCTAACAATATTTTAATTATGGTTCTAAATAAAGATTCTATTTTCCGAGGTTTAACCACATTCTCATTAATCCAAAAGTGAGATTCTGCTATGTGTAATAGAGAAGCACCCTGATAAATGCATACAAAGTGAGAGACCCTGGAATCCGCAGGGAAAAAAAAGCAAAACAAACCCAAATGGTTAAGATGACTGCTCAGTTTATCTAAATACCACACATTCCCCTGATACTAATGCTGACTTGTGGGTACAAAGTTCTCTGAGACCACATTTAGTTTT
This sequence comes from Crocodylus porosus, assembly GCF_001723895.1. NCBI lineage: Eukaryota > Metazoa > Chordata > Crocodylia > Crocodylidae > Crocodylus > Crocodylus porosus. The sequence continues at coordinate 2,909,109 of NW_017728924.1, read as the reverse complement.
ATGGTTTGGGTTTAAGGCTCTTATAGCTGTAAGTCTCATCAATTCCTTGCTATTTAAAAGAAAATATTGATGTGTTTATATGTGCCTAGGGTTTATCATACTGATTTGAGCTTTTCCCAGGAACAGGATCAATGCATCGACTATTTTAAGTTCTAAATACAGCCTGATGAAAACAATAACAGCTGGAATTTTCCAAAGGCCTATAGCGATTTCCTATGGGAAAGTGAATGGATGTGAATACTTTTAGAAATACCAGTTGATAACATTCACTCTGTAACTCTCATGGCCAGTGACGCTAGACACTGAATCAAATTCCATAATAACTGTAAATTCCATAATAACTGTACGTTTAACCATTTGTAGTATTTCTTCTTAATGGAACTGAAAGGACAAAATGTACCTGGCCTTTCAAGCCACACCTGAAAAGTCTTTCATTTTTTTTCCAGTAAAAAACGAGTCAAATAGTAGCTATTTTGCTGCTTGCTTATAATTAAAGTATACCATAAAACTGACTTGGGTAACATAAATAATGGTGGTCACCAAGGGTTTCTGAAAAGTGGATCTTAGGTAACTCATTTGATATCATTTTGGGATAAAATTACAAGCTTGGTTTATAAAGCTTGATGGAATATATATTTGGATTTACGTTAAGACATCTGACTTGGTACCACACTGTATTCATAGAAGCTTACAAAATGAGGGTTGGAAGGGACCTCAGGAGGTCATCTAGTCATCCTAAGATCTAACCTCAACTTCTCTTGCTGCGACTTGAGACCGTTGCTCCTTGCTCTATCACTGTTCCCCGAATCGGGCCAAATCTGAACCGAATACCTCCCACTTTGCACAACCCTACCAGTTATCTCTGCCTTTCCTCAGAAGTCGTGTGCCCCAGCCCTTTGCCATTTTTTTTGTCCTCTACTGGACTCTCTCCAGTTTGTCCACATCCTTTCTGTAGGGGGGAGGCCAAAACTGGACACAGGACTCCAGATGTGGCCTCACCAGTGCCAAACAGAGGGGAAGAATCACTTCCCTTGATCTGCTGGCAACGCTCCTACTACACACCCAGGATGCCATTAGCCTTCTTGGCAACAAGGGTGCACTGCTGGCTCATATTCAGCTTATTGTCCATTGTAACCCCCAGGTCCTCTTCTGCAGAGCTGCTGCCCACCCCGTCAGCCCCAGCCTGTACCAGTACATGGGACTGTTGTGTCCTAAGTGCAGGACTTTGCACTTGTCCTCGTTGAACCTCATGAGAACAGTCCAGCTCCTTCCTCTGTGAAACCATCCTTCATGTACTAGAAGCCTGCTATTAAATCTCCCTCAGTATTCTCTTTTCTAGACTAAATAAGCCCAGTTCCCTCAGCCACTTCTCAGCAGTCATGTCCCCAAGCCCCCAAACCATTTTTGTTGCCCTCCACTGAACTCTCTCCAGTTTGTCCACATCCTTTCTGTAGTGGAGGGCCCAAAACTAAGCACAGTACTCCAGTTGTGGCCTCACCAGTGCAGAATAGAGGGGAATAATCATTTCCCACAATCTGCTGGCAATGCTCCTATTAATGCAGCCCAGGATGCCGTTAGCCTTCTTCGCAACAAAGGCACACTGTTGGCTCATATCGTGATTAAGAAACTAGAATGATACAAAAGCAATGTGGCACACTTCAAATGGATTAATCGAAGATCTTTGTAATTGTAAATCGGAAGTCATCATTGAGTGGATGTGTTTCACTTGGGATCTGGATCTTTTGATCAGCTGGGCACAAGCAAACACTATTATTTCCTTACAGTGATATATATGAAGTCCCAGATCCAGGAACAAAGAGTGCAGGTTGGCGAATTCTCTTCTGGGAAGCAGCGACTCTGGAAAGGACTTGCGATTAATGGTGGATAATAGTCAACTGAACATAAGCTCCCAATAACTCACCTGAAGTCACTGGAATTGTACAGGTGTAAGATTGGCATATGAGACAGGAGCATCAGAGCCAGACTTCACTTGCAAACTAAGCATCCTAGGATTTGAAATCTACTGAGACTAAGAATCATTTGCTGATATGATTTGATGCTCATGTGATCCCATCATGATTTTGCTAAGGTCACAAAGATGGTAGGTAAAAGCTCATTCTCTAACCATCCACCTCTTTCATCCCATTCTCAGGCAGACAGATGCCTGGTGATGGGGACCTGGCTAACGAGCTGACGGACGCAGAAGTCTGTACATCCACTTCCTCTCCAGGCCCCTCTGATACCAACATTCATCATATCTCTGAAGATCTTGCAGATAATGATGAAGCAAATCTTACTCTTGGGGGAAGCAAGTTACAGTTAAAACAGGGCAAATGCTTTATCTGGTGGCAACATGAAGGGAGTGAACTCAAAGGTGCATTTCCTTTGTTTGAATAAAGACCAGGCCGATGGCTTCACAGCTCCAGAGCAATATCGTTCTCGCAACATAGCACGGTACCCAGCTCTTTTTCTGTAATAAGTGGATGAACCCACCTGTGGCAGTAACTAGATGCCAGTTGTTGCCCCTGACAGAAGGAAAATAATATTGGATGGTATCATAGACAATCTCCAAGTGCTTTACAAAGCTGGTCGGTAATACCCCATTTTATAGAGGGGGAAATGGAGCACAGAGAAGTTAAGTGAGTCAGTGAATCACCTGTAGCCACAACCCTCCTACCTCTGTGGGCCCCTCTAGCCACCAGAGGCTAGTAACTGAATCACACAGCTCTACAACATGAAACACATGGACATGTGTAGTTTGACCTCCGATCGCTTTGGCTGCCTGATGTGATGCAGTCTCCCTACATAGAAGGAGAATCTGTGGCATTAAATGGAGGCACAGTGCAGCCCAAATATGAGAGGTGCTGGAGGACATTGGAAGGGAGCAAGGATTCCCTAGTGGGGCATCTGAACACAACCTTTTTTCTAATATCACTCCCAACTACATAGTTGATCCAATAAAAAAAGTGTTACCAAGAAAACCTTGCTTCTTACATATTCCCTATATGTGGCTATAACAACAGAAAAACCTTCCTGCCTTCAGGACCTGAAGGTATTTTAGCCAGGGGACTATAGTAGTGGCTGGCTGATATGAAGGGGCTGACAGGGTTCATAGGTAATATATGACTACCCAACAGTGCCTTGTTTATAGAGCACTAAAAGCTGAAGGAGGACAAATGAGATGATCCAGAGACAGATAAGCAAGGGAAGCTGGAGAGAGGGGCAGATCAAAGGCAACCTGAGATCAAAAGCTCTTAATGTGTAATTAATAACAATAGCCAGTGGAGAAGCAGGACTGATGCCTTTTCAGACAAGATCAAAGATTGGGCTTGTCATTGAAATCAAGAGCCAAAGCTGAATTGACTTCTGTGGGGGTGAGGCCAGGACTTTTATTGCAATCCTCCAGATTACCAGCACAAGAGCATGCTGAGCCCTGCGCAAAATCAGGGGAAGGCACTGTGTCTGTTCCAGGGGCTTTGCAGGCAGAAGCTGGAGACCCCACAGCTCCAAGCAGGGGCAGGCAATTATTTTGGGCGGAGGGCAGCTTACAAAGTTTTGGCAAGCCATAGAGGGCCTCATGACAGGCAGCCAAGGGCAGATAAATATTAATTTTCTAAATGTTTTAGGGGCCGCACAGGCCAGATAGAATGGCCTGGCGGGCTGCACCTGGTCTGTGGGCCACATTTTGCCCAGCCCTGAGCTGGACGCATCTGAGGTCAAACCCAGCCTTCTGCTCTCTCTCACTACAAGCTGTTAGGCTCTGGCCTTTCTAACTAAGCAGGGAAGCTTCCTGTTTCTCCTGCCCTGCCTGCTCAGACATCATCCAATACACAAACCACCTTTATACCAAGCAGCAAGGAAGTGAAGCCATGTGAGCTCCCCAGGCTGCCTCTCCTGTCCGCTCTGCTGGTCTCACCCGGGCTCCAGCAATGCCCTTTGGAAATACGACAGCAAAGTCAGTACAGCATGTCATCTCTGCTCAGCATCACGGAGCAGCCCAAACATGTTGCCTTAAAGCAGGGGTGGGCAAAATATAGCCCGCGGGCCAGATTCAGTCTGCCAGGGAATTGAATCTGGCACACGGGCATCCACCAACTAACTACCCCACCCAGCCCACACACCTCGCTCCCACCCTCCTGCGGGGAAGGGTCCAGCCCTGCCAGCACGCAACTCCTGGGTGGAGCTGCTGCTGCCATTGCTGCAGCCGCACGGGTACCTGCGTGGCTCCCCCCGCGTTGCTCTGGGCACCAGGCAGGGGAGTGACGGGGCAGGTGGGCAGAAGTACAGGGCATGGGGCTGGGGCTGGCGACAGCACAGAGCTTGTGCCCAGGGCGGCAGGGGGAGCATGGAGCTTGGCTGGGCAGGGTGTGGGTGTGAGGAAGGGTGGGCAGTGGGGGACTCCCCAACCCCCCCCCCCCCAATAGCATACCCTCTGGCAACAGCAGCAGCAGCAGCAGGCAGTGGGCGCTCGGGGTGCCTGCGGCCCATGCAGGCACTACTGCCTGGCAGCTCCAGCCAGCACTGCATGTGGTGGCAAGGACCACGGCCAGGCTGGCCTGCTGCTATCACACGGGGCTCCCTGCAGTGCACATGCAGCTCCCAGCACTCACGCACCATCAGGGGAAGCCCTGCCTTGCAGGTCCTGGGATTTCACTGGGAAGCAAGCAGCAGGGCTCCCCTCCACTGCCACTGAAGTCCTGGGCCCTGTATGGCAGGAAATGGCGAAGGCAGCCGGCTCCATCACTCAGGGAGTCCCCCAGTGGCATGTGAGTACTGGGAGCTGCATGTGTGCCATGGGGAGCCCCCACATGATAGCGGCAGGCCAGCACCCCAAGCACCTGCTGCCACTGGTGGTAGGGACTGTGCACCACAGGGCACTCCCTCACACCCCACAAATACCACATACCCACACCCTGCCCCCACAACCTCCCCCCTGCACATACACCCCCTCCAACATATCCTGTTGCCCCCAACACACAACCACACCCCCTCACAATCCCTTACAGCCCCCTAGACACACCCAACCACATCCCACACACAATATACAAGAGCAAGACTTTATTTTTTAGTTATTATACAACCATTTCTATATACACTATGCAAACAGAAATCATGAGAAAAATATTTTTTGTAGTAAAATCTAAATATGTTATAGTAGGCATTAGACTTTCAGTGTATGATTTGGGGGGGGTTTCTAGTTCCAAGATGGCCTTCCCCTCCCAAAAGGAGTACTTCTGGGGGGTAAAGGAAGGGACTTCTGATGGCAAAGGTCAGGGGTTAGGGGCAGGACTTCTGGTCCCACAACCGTGTCCAGGGGCAGGGCACTAGTCAAGGCACGGAGCTGCCCTTGTGGCCTTTGGCAGTTCACCAAAACTCATTAAGTGGCCCTCCAGCTGCAGTAATTGCCCGCCCCTGCCTTAGGACAAGAAACCATAGCACCCTTTTATAGACACACCAGCATTTAATGTTAGCAGCCTCACATGAGCCAGTATTTCTTCTTTCAGTGCTCAAAAATGGGCTTTCCGGGCAGGAGGCAGGTGAATAGCAATGCAGATGCTGAATCAAACTTTGGAGCATGGGTTCATAGGGAGTGAGGCAAGGAGTAATTGGATCTTAAATGCCATGCCCCAAAAAGGCAGCACTGTAGTCCCCTCTCCACGAGATTCCCCAGGAGAGGCTGCTGCCGGGCCTGGGTCACAGACATTGAGCACCTCCCTCCCTTCCTCCCGCACATGTTGGGGCTTTTGGATCTCATTGATCTCTGCACTGTGCTGCTCAACAGAGTTCCCTACATGTATCACTGGGTCCAAATTGATCGCCGCACACAAAGAGACTCTGCTGCATGGTAGAGATGTCAAGCGACGATCACATCTAAAGCCACCTGTTAGGGGTGGTGGAGCAAGACCAAGATGCTACAATCACATTTCAGTGCCTCATTGGAAGGTCCCATCTGACTCATCAGGGGATTTCTGCCAGGGTGTGAATTCTACCCATTGCAGCAGGAATCCCCTTTAGCCCAGGCTGTCTTAATGGGACGCACCAGATCACTTCCTGCCTTCCTCTTTGTTAGCAGCTGGCCATCCTTCCCTGGAACAGACAGCTTGCAATCGCTTTCTGCAGCTCTCCTCCCTGCTCCATGCCGTGTGAGAGCTGGTAGTACAGAAAGGCCCCTGTCTGCTCGCTATGCCCTGGTATTTTGTATTTACACTTCTTCTTCCGGTAACACAGCCAGTCACTGCAGCACTTTCATTCCATGATTCTCTAAGAATGAAACCCAGAGGACAAGGCCTGCAAGCAGCTGACAGCAGGGACTTCCCATGAGTGCAGTGCTCTTGGCCAGTCAGAGAGCAAAGTCAAAAAGCACCTTATCAGCAATTGCCCAAATTCTGCCATTGCTCCCAGGCAGGTAACTCCATGTGACAGCAGAGGAGAGGCAGGACAGTCCTGTGATTACAGTGCCTCTGACACAAACTTCTTGTTTGATCACAGGCAAATCACTTAGCCTTCTGTGCAGCTAGTGCCCAGTTCAGTTTCCAGCTCTAGGCCACTCAGGCCTTGTCTAGAGACATCTGCACTGAGGTTAAGCCCAACTCAAGGAAACCTCAGCTCTGCTCTAGCCGACAGACCTGACTAGTGGCCCAGCTTAGTGCCTTCCTGTCATGCCCCTTTCCTGGCCTGCACCTGGGACACCTTGAGGGCATGGTTGCCCTGTCTGCACCAAACCTGTTTTAGGAGTATGTGCCAGTGTATGGGGGGCAGCTCTGCCACTGAGAATCATATATGGGGCAGCAAGAGCAGTAGCTACTACAGTCTGCTACCACCTGCGGAGCGGGGTGAGGGGGGAAAATGCTTTCCCAGCAGCCTCATGTAACAACCACACCTGGTAGCACACCTGCGTGTGAGTCAGGCAGCACCATGCCACAAGCATCAGGGCCTTGGGGCCCCCTCTCTAGGCAGCCCTCATCCTGCCCTGTTTGCTGGCCAGAGGTGAAACATGGTCTTTGGCAGAGTGCGCAGCAATCCAAAGGTCAGGTGGACAAGCTGGGAACCACTGGGCATGTCTACACGCACGGCAGACTGTGCAGTTGTTATTGTGCTTGCTTAACCAAGTATTAAATGACTGCGCGGTAACACTGGTTACTGCACAGTCCCATTGCTGCAGTTATTTTTAGACACTACTGGGCAGTAGCAACCAGCTACTGCATAGTAGCTGGTTACTACTGTGCTGTAGCATCACCATCATGGTTTGTGCCCAGCAATGCTATGGCACTGTAGCAACAAGCTACAGAGCAGTAGCGCATTGCTACGTCACCATAGCATCTTGCGTAGGTACGCCCACAGTGTTGTACATGGATGCTTTTCTCTGCAGACTTTCATCATGTCCTTTACTGCCACCAAAGCAGAAGCAGAGGCGCTTTGGTACTCCACGCTGTGGCCAGGTCAAACGCAGGCCAAGGCAGAGTGGGAAAACACTGCTGCCATCTCACTTGGGAAGCTCTGAGGACCAAGGACTGCTTTTGGGCCTGGGGCTGGTCTAAGGGGTGGCACAGTGGGGGCCTGGTCCATCTGGGAGCCTGGGGTTTCTGGGTGATCCTACATTGCAAAGAAACTGTCTGTGGAGCCCACGCAAAGCCGACTCCATGGATCTCAGTTGATTCCTAGGTGTCTGTACCATATGGCAGAGATTGGTGGCCTGTGTTTTTAGTCCCACAGTTAAATGGGCCAGGGAGTCTGAAATCCTCTCTCACGGCCCTTCCTCTGAGGTCTGTACATGCGTTATGAGGGCTCATCCCTTCTCTGCTTCCTTAAGGGCAGGACCTTTTTGAGAACTACGTGCAGAAGTCACTGGAGAGTGACAAAATTAATAGATTTCTATCCCAGCTTGAGGCATGATACCACGTGGGGGCACTGGAGAGTAAATTTCCCTTATTCTCATTAGCTTTTACCTTCCAAAGCACAACATGATCTGAGACTGGTAGGAGGGGGGCACAGGCTGGTCCCACTGTGAACCAAGAGCTGGCAACCAAACAGCTGGTGCTGGACAGTGTGTGTCAAGGCCTGGAGCTGGCCTGACTGCTAGTCCTTCTCTCCCCTCACCTAGGACAAGTTGTTATTCCCCGGGGGACGCTGCTTCCCGTATTAAAAAGTATTAAAAAGCTGCTCAGTAAGGAAGCCAATGAAGTGCCCCACGCCTGCCACGCTCAGTGACTTGAAACGAAAGCTGCTGCCCTCTGTGTTTTCTGTGATCTCTGTGTGTGGGTGTTCACGACTGGGGATGGGAGTTTGTGGGCCAGCACTGACTGTCGGTGTCAATGCACAGTGAGAACTTCATGGAGACGGTGGGGGGAGGGCTGAGTCCTGTCCCTCCAGAAGCACAGGCCCCTAACACTTGACTGAAAAGAGACTCTCCCCTAGCAGCTAGCACTATAGAGCTTATGATACCCAGTCCAGCAGTTCTGAGTCTATGCAGCAAGTAACAGTCGGTCCCTCAGGCACAGTCACTTCCTCCCAGGGAACTCCCAAGGGAGGGGAAGAGCCATCAACGTGCGGCACATTGCTCTGAGCCCCTTTCTAGGGAAGTGGGGGAAATGCCAGTTGAAGAGCAGCTTCCTGGAAACACTCCACTTGTTGCTAAGCCCAGCCCCGCAGCCCCCTCCAGGTCAGGGAAAGGCACTTGCACTTTCTCTCTCTTGTTTCTGACCCTGCTGCTGCATGTCTGTGCAAGCACCTGGCATGACTGGTTTGTCTCTCTTTGCAGCGTTGCAGCCTGCAGGCTCCGGGCTGCAGCCAGGGTGGAATTTTGTCCACTTGCAGGGAGGTGGGACTGCCGGGCTGCAGATCCCCACCAGGCGAGGAGGCGAATGCCAGGCACACAGCTGAAGGAGGCCAGTCACATGCAAGTGCCTAATCCATCTCAGTCAAAAGTAAGGACAAAGGTCACGTCGCTTACTGTGCAGTCGGACGCGCGGGTGGCAAACTCCCCGGGCAGGAACTTGGCACGGAGCAGGCTGAAAGCTGCCGCAGAGAGAACACCAGCACGCTGTTGGGATTGGCACCGACCTCAAGGTGCCCGGCAGGATACAGGTTGCCCGTGCTGCTACCCCTGCACGGGTCAGGAGCTGAACAGGTAAGGGGTGGCTGGTCCAGGGCAAGAGCCACGACTTGCAGTCTGCTCACATGGACTGAGGGCTTCTTTTCCCCTGCTGTTGCCACGGGTGCATGAAAGGAGGAAGGAGGAAGTCGCGCACAGTTCCCAGTCGGCAGAGCCAGTGAGGCAGCGGGTGTGATGTTGTTAGCAAATTCTACCAAGAGCCACCAAAAACCACCTAGGAGGAGAGAAAAGGCAGCCCCTGGCCTGGGGGGTTCTGCTGGATATTCAGAGCCGGGGGCAGCTCGTGCGGGCAAGGGCAGGGGTAGCGGGGGAAGGAGCTCTGGCTTCCACCCCATGACGCCCTGCAGCCCGGGAAGCCTTTGAAAAGCAGCACTGGCTCAGCGAGACGTTGTGCGCCTCGACCCCTTTCAGTTCTGCTGCTGCCTGGAGTGTATTACACAACCGGCATTTCTTCCTCCCCAGCACAGCAGCTCAAAGCTGGTTCCTCTTTGCAGCATTTCTAAAGCAGAAGCAGGAAGCCCTGCAGCCTGAGCGCTCCGGAGCAGAGCCCGGTGTGTCCCGGCCTGGACTCTGCCCTACAGGGAGGCGAATGTGACACAGGGAGAGGCTCCCAGGGGCCGTGAGGCAGCATGGCCGGGTGTGAAGGGGAAGGGAGCCTGAAGGAGCTGAAGATCCCTGTGGCTGCTGAGCCACATGTGTTGCAGGAGGCCTCCCAGCCGCGGGCAGAGGCAGCTATTCACAGCCCAATGCCCAGCTCCAAACTTCAGATGGTGACACCGGGGAACGTGAGCTTCCGCCGGCTGCCCATGATGGATCCCAGCAGGAGCCTGAGCAAGGGGAGCTGGGGACGCAGCTTTGGCAGTACCCGGATCTCCATAGGCCCAGGCAGCTACAGGAGGAGGGGGCTGAAGGAGGTCCTGCTGCAGAGCAATGGAGCCGAGGGTGCCATGTGGCTGGCGGCAGCCCAGAAGATTGCCAGCGGCAGCAGCCTGTCTTTGGGGGTGCAGCCGGAGAAGGAGCCGCCACCGGAGCAGAGCCCTGAGGAGCTGGCCCTGGCCCTGGACCCTCTGGAGCACGAATGGGTACTGACAGTGGCTCAGGGTGAGTCAGAGAGCATCCTGCGGCTGCTGGACATGGATGGGAGCCTGCTGAGCAGGAGGGATTTTGTAACGGGCTTCACAGCCCTCCACTGGCTGGCCAAGCACGGTCGCCATGAGGACCTGATCAAGGTGATTTCCCATGCACAAACGAAGGGCTACCCCGTGGATGTCAACATACCTGCAGCTAGTGGTGGCCTGACCCCCCTGCACCTAGCCTGCTTGCAGGGGCATGAGATGGTCATCAAGGTCTTGGTGGGTGCCTATGGAGCAGACACCAGGCGGAGAGACCACAGCGGGCACCAGGCTTGGAAATACCTAAAAGCTGACTCCTCCCAGGAGCTGAAGGAGCTCGCGGGAGCTTTGGAGGAGGACCTGGCCCAACTAGGGGCATGCAACACCAACAACAACTGCAGGCCGTCCAGAGAGGGCTGTGCAGGGGCTGGGGACTGCGTGGACTCGGCGGCTGGGGCGGGAGGCCTGCTGTCCAGGCAGCTGTCCTCCTTCCGGAGGTTGGTCAGGCAGGCGTTTGCTTTCTTCCAGGATCGTTAAGCTTTCCTTTGGGGCTAAGGCTCTGTGGGCTGTTGCCTGCAACCTCCTTCCAGATAGCAAACCCTGGGGAGGCAGGGACTGCCACTGAACCAGGGCTAGTCAGCGGCACCCAGGCTGGAGCCTGGAGAGCTGGTGGCCTCTGCAAACCTGTGGCAGGCTAGAGCCTGCTCTCAGACCTGCGCATGTGCCTCCCCCATCTGCTCAGCCCCTTGGGGTTGCGCACATGTTGCTGGGGCAGGATTTGGCCCTGCAAGAGCTCTTTTGCCTGTGAGGGTCATTGCACCCACGGCAGGACTTTCCCGCCTTGAACAGAGGCCTCGTCAGCACCAGCCCTGCGGCCTTATCAGTTCCCACCCGCCAGGCTCTCTGCACCGCACTGATTGCAATAATTTGCCCCGGCGCCGGGGTGGGAGGGCGACTTATGAGCAGGCTCTTTGGCACTGATCCCATTCTGATTTCCTGTCTGCCCCCATGCTGCGAGTGAGGACAGTGGCCTGGGCACAGTCACGCCTTCCTTCTGCAGAACCTCTCTGCGTGAAGTCCCAAGCAGCGCTGGTCACAGGATGGACGGGAAGAGGAAGTAGGGGCTTGCGGTTAAAGCCAAGAGCAGGCGACAGGGTCCTGGGGATCCATTCTCAGCTCTGGACTAGGCTTTGTGAGCGACCATGGGCGCGTCTCTGCACGTCTCTGTGCCTCAGTTTCCCCATCCATGAAACACTCCCCTGGCTCTCTGCTGGGCTGTGGGATGACAGCAATTACTATTTGTCATGTGCCTCCAGGCCTTTGAATGGAGGACGCTGGCAAAGCGTTATTAAATGTTTCACAACAGGCTGCTGAGTGTGCGGCCTCTACACGGGGAAGCAGCAGCGGCTGTGCCTTGAGAGAGACAAATCCTCATAAAGGATAAATATGGAGAAAAAACTCCCTGGCTAAGGACAGAGAGACTCCCAGAGCGAGGAGGGATGGGGGGGTCATGTGAGGGCAGTCACTCCTATGCAAAGGAGGAAAGGAAGGGAGCCAGGACAAACAGTCACTGGTGCCAGGGGAAAGGCAGCAGACTGGGAGGGTGCCATGGCATTGCAGGAGGGAGGAGCAGGTGAGGCATTGCCTGGATATGTGCAGAGGGCAGAAAGTAGATAAGGTTATCTGTAGGAGGCACACTAGGGACAAGGAGCAGCTACTGATATCTCTGCCTGAATGTCCTTGATTGTATCTGCAAGTGTATTAAAGGTTGAAGTCCTGGCTCACCTGTTTGAAGCGCGCTCTATTCAGCTGGAATATGGCTCTTTGCCCAGCTCGATTTAAGTTACTTGCTGTGGCCACAAAAGCCCCGGCAGGAGCAAAATATCCTCAGGTAAACATCCACCTCTTCTCCCCTGCCAGGCACGACAGGGAGATCCTTCTGGACTGATCCCTGGCTTTGTAGTCCTGCTTGGTGATACAACTGTAAAACTGCCTTGTGGCAGTCCCCAGGTCTCACAGGTGTCTCTGCTGGATGCAAGTGACAATGGTGTTTTAGCTGGCCACTCAGAGAACACAAGGCTAGCCCTGGTCCCTTTGCTGGCTGTGCAAGGCCACAAATCCTGGCCGCCAAAGGAGGTTCCTGAGCCCAGATCCTCAAAGGTATTTGTGTCCCTAATTCCAGGGGAGTTTACATGCCTAAGTGCTATGTGGATTTGGGTTTCTGTGATCCTCTTTGGAACCAAATTATGCTTTCACTTGCCCATTTCTGACAGAAGCAACACTTGATCACTGAGGAGGGAGAGAATCCACATGACTCTCAGTTGTAGTGGGACTGATTACCACTAAATGTAGCAGTTATAATACAACATATACCCTGGGAAGGGATCCATGTATGTAATGCCTGATCTACAGAGTTTCAGGATTACTTTAACTATAATGATTTAGAAACAGATCTAGTATAAGGGAAAGAATGGCCCACCGACGTTGTGCCTGCATGCTAGCAGAGAAGTGTTCACCTTAAGAGGAGTGCAGCAATTTCCCTGGTACAGTTTCCCTGACTGGTACAAAAATCATGACAAAATAATTAAGTAAATCAGGTTTGGGGACGGAAAGGTGCGGCTGATAGCACAAACAAAAACTATGCTTTTCCTACACAGTTCTGATCTGAGTTACTCCCCATAGGAGTAAAAGGATGCTGCCGAGGAGGGGGGACATGGGATCATTATGGTGACGTGGTTCTCTGAGCAAGCACTGTAAACAAAGGCGAGAGGGAGATTTTACGCTGAAGGAGTTCCTGGTTCCTCTGGAACTCAAGCAAAGGCTCATTTGGCAGATCCCAGCCAGTCTTTAGCTTTGCCGAGGACTGAATCTCAGACAGCAGCTGCAAGAGTTCATCCAAAATGGATTGAAAAACCCAGTGACATGATGCTGAACAGGCCTCCCTCCCACTGCTAAAGGTATTTTTCCCTGTGGGTCCGGGGCCACATTCTGCACAGTCCCATTCTGGACTTCAAAAAAAGCAAAACCAGAGCTGCATTTACTCTGAGTGACATTACAACACACTTAAGCCTTGGACTTGTGAAGTAAAAAACACGCTGGAATCACAAGTTCCAGAGAAAGAATTCACAACGGACAGTATATCTCCATTTCCCTTGTTTATTCTGCTTCTGGGAACCCCACAGCACCTCGAGTGATCCCAGGTCTGGAAGTCTCAGTAGCATGTTTTATGTCTGTAGAACAGGGGCATCCAACTCACCTGGCGTTTGGGCTGGGAGAGTGGTACAGAGTCAGTCCATGAGCTGGATCAGTCCCATGGACCCTCCCAGCGCTGTAGGCCAGATCCAGCACATCTGCTGCCCACCCTGGCTGGTTGGAGTAGGTGAACTACCAGGCTGGTTGGAGCGGGCACTGTGGGTCCTGGGCCCTGCAGGCAGGGCTAGTCTGGTCCATGCTATGTGCAGCACGTGGGTCAGCTTTGGATCCAGCCCAGGGGCTATATCTTTGACACCCTGGTCTAGTGACTGAAATGAAAAAAAAAAAAAAGTCCTCACTTGTATTATCAGAGCCCTGGCTAAGATGAACACAACTCATTTACTTCTTGGCTTTTCACTACCACAGATACAGAGGGGTCACTTTCTAGTCCGTATTAAGACAGACTTTCAAAGCTGTCAGGGAGGTGCGGACACCTTATTTGCATTACCAATGTGGGAAATGGGTGCCTGAAATCTCTGCATCATTTTTTTTAAACCTCAGCCCCAATTTCCTGGTGCTGCCCAAGGCTACCACAATCTCAATAACCTGGAAAGATGCTTAAAAAGCAAGACAAGCAACCACTGGAGTAACAGTTACCATTTAAACACAAACTTTCTCTAGTGGTTCAGGTTTTGCAAAAGTTTGGGGCTGTTTTCAATCACTTTTGCCTCTTGAAGTTGGGCTATTGAACCAGGAGGAAGATTCAGTCTTTACAGTGCTTCCGGTAAATAAATATAATGTGTTATTTTACAGAAAATATAGCTTCCTGCTGGAAGTTACCAGTGACTGATTCAAATAAAACAGCAGCAGCAAAGAGAAAATAAATCAATTTAACCTCTTGCCTGGAGGGCCATTATCACACAGACTTTATAAAATGATTGTCTAGTTCCAAGCTCAAGCTGTAAATTGCCTCTGTCATCCAAGCCTTGATTGTCACAACCAGCAGCTTATGCTGTTGGGTCTCATTTGCATTCACTGTTCATACCTGCAGTGGTTTAGGGAAGAGCATGGTTCTGGGTTGTTAGCTCTAAGAGGGCTGATTTTCAGCCTGAAGTCGCACATCATCCAGCTGCTTGCCTCAAAGAGCAGCACTTTCAGGAGTCATGCTTGTGAAGAGAGGGAAAAAAAAGACCCTTAAGATCCAGAGGAAATTTGGGGTATTGTGAGACAAGGCAGAGAGGGAATGCCATAAAGGGTCCTTTGTGTGTCTGGTGCTCAGACACAGCACTCCTGACACACTTCTTACAAAAGATGCCTTTAAAAACACAAGTAAGAATGCTTGCAGTATGTGGCCGCCTTGAAGCATTTCTCAAGGCCTCTAGCTCCTGTCCTGTGGCACATTGCACACTCGAGGAACTAGACTGTCAGACAGCCATAGGAAACTGCTGAAGGATATTACTGACGTGAAGGCTGCTACAGAAGGCTGGCCTCACATTTCTTTGGTAACCGATTTTTTTAAATGCCTTTGAAGGGAGACACAAGGCTCTTTCAGCAGTATCCTTTATTAAATCAAGTGTGCAGTTGATTACCCTTCCTCAGGTCTGAGCAAAAGGAAGAGGCTACTGTGCAAGACAACCAGCTGGTAAGCCCCCAAGTAAAACATGTGGCTTAATTCAGCTCACACAGCTCTGCTGCATTCACTGTGTTTCCCGTACTAAGGAAGTTAAAGCAAGGTCAGCTGCACCTGTTTGTCTGAGAAGTTACAAACAGCTCTGCAACCCCCACAGGGCGTGACACCAAGGTTTTGAAACCTCAGAAACCAGCTTGCTACCCACCAAGGAAATGAACTGTAGCAGAGCCTGGCTTTCCCCATAAAAAGTGCCATGGGCTGGATTCAGTAGCAGGGCTTTGCCTCAGCCCCTTCAGAGGATTCAAAGCTGCAATAATGCCCGGCGCTAAGCAGAATACATGCCCTGCTCAAGCTGGTGTGGAGGAGTGGGTGAACTAAGTGCTGCCATTGACTCATAACCTCCCTGTTTGTATCCCTGCCAGAAAATCTCCTTGTAGTGTGCTCCTTGCATAAAAGGTGCTAGCTAATCTCTCAAGGTCTTAGTGCAGAATGCAAGTGTAAGGGATTTGGCATGTTTGTGTATTGCCTTATACTTGTCACTCCTCCATTCTTGGGTGTATCATATTTAAAAATGAATGTGGATTAATAACTAGCACCATCACTTAGCTGCTGACAGCTGAGCAAAGCAAAAGGTGGGGGTAGCCCTGAGTTTACCTAAAACACTAACTGGAAAGAGAGCTCCTCTCCTTGCAGTCATCAACACAATCACATGCTCCATTTTAAATCTTGGGAACTTACAGTGCTAAATCTGGCAACTGGAAAAGGAAACCATAACTAGGCCCGGTTTCCTTAACACATCCTCTTTATTTCAGAGTTAATGTTAATTTGCAAAGGGTATAGCTGTCATTTCTAGGGCGAGGGAAGGACAGGATAAGTACAAAATGAAAATAATTCCACTGTTTTAAGAGGAACCATCTGACAAAATTCTGTATATTTGGCACATACTCTTTTCCGATGAAGCTATAGTTTAGATGAACGCATGTGTTAAATCCAAACTGCCAGCAGTCTTCCTTGGAAGCAGAAAAAAATGCTTCAGTGTAAAAATTCTCTCTTTTGACTCTTCCTCCTGTATTTATGTTTTAATCTTACAGGCAAACAACATGGGTGTTGGTGTAGTTGGAATTATAGAATGTAACTTCCTAAAACCAACACATAATAAACAAGATTTTGATGATACCAATGAATACAGGTAAATATATATTTATCTAGACATCTCAGAAAATGGGTTTAGAATGGGTATATGAAATACCCTTCATAATACATTAACTGCAGATGTTTCTTCTCAATATTAGGCAAAAATGCTTTGTAATATGATGCCCTGAATTGATCCTAAGAGGATGGTAAGAGAATTCTTGGTGGCCACACGGAGCAGGAAAAGGAGGAATAGTCATAAATTGCACAAAGGAAACTTAGGTTAGACATTAGGAAGAACTTCCTCACTTTGAAGGTAGTTAAACATTGCAACAAGCTACCTAAAGAGGCTGTGGACTCTTCATCCTTGGAAGTTTAAGAACAGGTTAAATACCCATAAATGTAGGATGTTTTTTAAAAGTGCTTTGAGCAGGGGGTTGGACTCACATCCCTTCCAACCCTACTTTTATGTTTCTCTTGGGTCTGCAGCACAGAACTTGTTTAGCAGTGAAATGCTAAAAGCAGTGACTGAGCACATGCTGTTCTACCTTATTCTCTCCCTATATTTGGCTTGTTTTATTTCTGGCAACTTGGAAAATATACAGTATCCCCCTGCAGAACTCACCCTCAGAACCTGCTTGAAACTCTAGCATCAGCTGCATCTCTTCATGCCTAAGTACCTTTGAAAAATCTAGGTAGGCAAGGTTTTTTGGGTAGATGTAACCTTTTATTAGACCAACTAAATAGTTGGAAAAAAGTTCTTTGCAAGCTCTTGGGCACAAACACCCTTCTTCAGGCAGTGAGAGACTCCCTTAAAGGGGGTGTGTCCCCAAAAGCTTGCAAAGAAGTTTTTTCCAACTATTTAGTCGGTCTAATACCACATCTACCCAAAAAACCTTGCCCATGTCCTTAGACCAACACAGCTACAACCAACACTCCTTTGATAAAATCTAGCCTTTTGTGTACAAGAGTTGTCAAAATACGTCATGATGACAAACCCATCCTAGCAGCTGTGAACATTAGCAAGCAGTATGCCGAAGGCAGGATGCGTACTGTAAAGATCACAGGGCAGAGTATCAGGCTGAGGACTATCTGGTGGGTTTTGTATGCATCACTGTTTCCAAAAGGTGGTGCTATTTTTACCTATTCATAGGGGATCCTCTTCACATTCTGCAGGAGTAGCTCTCACAAGGGCAGCCATCTCTAAGTAGTTGCTCACCTTTTCTTTTAAAACCTGGGTTACGAGCTTTGCTTTTGTACAAGTAAAGGTGGCGAAAGGGTACCAGAGGGGGATATTAGTTGTGTCTGCTGGTTGCAGGCAGTGAACAGAACTACTTTCCACAGCGATGAATGCTCCCGTAACAGCTCCTACTTTCCAGATTTATCCACTCCTCCATACATTGTAGTGTCTTAAATAAGGCCAGCCAAAACCATGAAAGCTCATATTTATTAACAAACCTGTAAGGATGCCATACAAATTCAGTCAATACATATATGAGCGTTGAACAAAAGAACACTAATAGAACACCAGGGCATCACTTTTCAGCTGTAACGGTTCCAAAATGCCACTGACCATCCTGTTTTGGGACTATTTTGTTTTTTAAAAAGTTGACAAGGTTCACGCCTTCAAAGTAGGTCAGCGGTGTTTTTTTTCTAGCAAGTTGTGGTCATTAACAGAGTGCTGTGCCATTAGAGTTCTCATTAGAGTGTCTCTTCTTTTCACAAGCCCAGCTTGGTCCTTCTCCAGTGTCTCCTTTTGGAGTTGTACCTAGAACAAAAGCGCATCATTAGTAAGCAAGGCACACTGGAGCCTCTGTATTACTGCTGACACAATAGCTGGCAGAATTCACCCAGCTGTAAGAAGCTTGACAACTTGCTAATTAAGTTGACAGAAAATAACTCAAATTCCATCTTTAAAGGAAGTGGAAATGTGGAAGAGATTTTTAGATTAGAACCAGCATAAACAAACTCAGCATTCTGAGAAGAGTCTAAGTTCCCAAGGAGGCACACCTGCACTGAGCCCGGGCACACAGGACACCACACCACTTTCAGGAAACCATGCATCTGAAGCTGGCAGCAACAGACTGGAGCATTAACATAATCAGCAAGCAACACTATTTTTAGCAGAATAAAAACTCCCATTGCCAACTCTGGCACGAGAACACAAGAGTACTTCTCCCAGGAAATCCACTAGAGCATTCATTCAAAAACTAGTGTAATTAAGGCTATAAAATAACAGACTTGTACATGTTAAAGATTGATGGTTTCACCAAGGCATAGGTGAAATCAAAGACAACATTAACAGAATTACTCTCAGCAGGAAAAATGGCAGTACTCCCACAGAATGAAGCACTGTAATTGCAGCCTGCTTTGGCAAATGCTTTGGGCAGGGGACTAATTATTATCATGTACCAAGGGCTGGAAGACCAAACCAAATATTTTGCACTTATGATCAAGTAGCACAAAGCACATTAGTAACAGTAATCCTGAACAGCCCACACCACAGGCAGCAAGGTCCTTCTGCACCCATTTCACAAATGGGAATATTGAGGTACAGCAGAGTGGCTTTTAAAAGCAGAAAAGTTAGAAATAGTGCTACAAACCCAAACCAGCCATCTGGCTTCTTGCTTTCATCACAAATCCCAGCTCGGGGGGGAAACAAGTATGCTGGCAATGGAAGCCAGAACTAGCAAGAGCAGGCTTGGTCTCCACAGGGCTGTAGTATGGTGACTATTTTTCTTCCACATGAGTCTTTTTTACTGAAGCAAAGCTAACCTCTAGGCTGGGGGCAACCCTACCAGGACAAGGTGCCTAAACTTACAGCTTAGTAACAGGGACAAGCAAGTAAAATGGGACTACTGAAAGGAAAGGAAGTGACCAGTGTTTAATTCAGTGGGGGCCAAGTTTTGTAGCACACTTGGTAGAAATTAGCCCTGCACCCTCCCCTACCTCAACTGCTGCTCTGCTTTTTGCTCCTGCCCTATCTGCCACCATGCTGCCTGTCCTCTCCCTAATCTCCTGCGTGCCACAGGCTACCCATCCCTTGTTTAACCTAATGGCTCCCCAGCGTCTCCTGAACCATCTGTTTTACCCTCTGCCTGTCTGGAGTAACAAGTGGTCTTAAGATGCACCCATCTCCTTGGCAAAGCTCCTAGCTGCTGATCAGGAAGCACAGAATGGATGAGTACACCAGACGGGAGGCCAAAACCCCAGAGATCACTTCTGCACATGGCTTAAAGATAAACAGTGGGGCCTTCCCCCACTCCACAGAGGGCTGAATACAGATCTGCATCCACACTGGAGCTGCAAAGATGCACCTGCAGCACTAGGCCAGGAAGCGAGGGAGGAACACGCACCAAATGTATCAACTAGAAGGTTTTCACTTGTTTTTAATCATGCATCTCAACTGACACTCGCCATTTACTGACACAGCAAGGCTTGTGCTCACAAACGAGAGCCATCAGCCACTTCCATCAACAGGTATCTCGATTGTAGCCATGTTAGAGGCAGAAAGAATCAAATCTTGTGACAGAGATGATATCTTTTATTAAACCAACTAGACACTTGCTGTTGTTTTTTATATACACATATATTTTTCTGGGCGGGGGGGCAAACATCTAGGTGGTCTTGTAAGAGAGATCGCTTCCATTGACAAGACTCAGAGCTACAAATCCTCTGCCCTTGCATCCCTCCTTCAGCAGCCCCTCAGTGCCATGCACTGTTCACTTTAGGCTGCAGCAATGGTTAATCCCGGGAAGCCGAGCCCTTTCAAGGGGCATGAGACAGGAAAGATCTAGGACAGGGGCAAGTGGCGCAGTCCTGCCAACCAGCTCTCGACGCCTGCGGCAAGCTAGACGTGGCAGCCGAGTCCCACGCAGCTCTGGCTGCAGGCTGGTGCAGCAGGAGGCTCTCCCTAAAAGGGTGCCCCCTACGCCAGTGACTCCACAGAGCCGGCCAGCACTCCCAGCCACA
>NW_017728924.1:2881904-2888624 GCF_001723895.1 Crocodylus porosus | reverse complement strand
GCCCGGCCGGAGGCGGCCGCTGCCGCAGCGCCCTCTGCAGGCCTGCGCGGGGCGAGCCGGCTTCGCCGGTGGCCTCCCCGTCACGCCCCCGGCTCCGGGAGCGCGGCCTGGATCCCCGCCCGGCCGCCGGGCTGCGTGGCTTGGCGCCTGAATCTGCATGCAGCGGGCTGCTCCTAATGCACGCCCTGGTTCCCGCACACCCGGCTTGCCACCAAAACACAGTAGCCTGCCCACGGCTAAAGCGGATGTTCCAGCACACCAAATGAGACTCCAACGCTAGTTGGTAACGGCAATTAACCACCTTCGCTGTGTCTGGTTCCTACCTTGAATTTGCCTGGCTTCCACCCATTGTTTTGTATTACGTATTTTTTATTATATCTTCGCCCTTACGCTACGTCTAAAAAGGAGAGCTTTGGACTGTTATGGTTAGTAAGCATCATCAGAAAGTACTGAGAAGCAGCTGTGGTCTATGCCTAGCACAGGTAATATTACATCAGTTTTCTTCCTTTGCATCGCTACACATACATCTGGGAAAATAAGGGAAGCACACTTGTCTCCACTTTATGGCAGTCAGGGTACAATGAAGCAGTAGAACAGACGAGCAGCCTTCTCCAGCTTGGTTTAAGCTTTCTTTGTTCTCGCTCAGTACAACTTCCAGCTAAATATAAAGGAAATTTTGAAGGAGATCATCCTATTGATAACTCATGACAAGTTTAACCCACATTTTACCATCAGGGAAACTTCTGATATGGCACATATACAGCTCATGACATAAAGCCAGCTCTATGCAACATGCAAGATGAGAAGTCAAAAGTAGTTTCAGTGTTTTTCTCACAGTTTTTATTGGTTTTAGTACAAAATAACTATGGCTAAAATTTGCTAGCACAAAAGGAGCCACTAGTGATAACGTTTCTTTTCTGGGCTGTGACATAACACTCCAGTGCATCTAGAAAGAGGAAGCACAGACTGAAATGGCAAGAGTTTCCTACTTTTTAAAGACACAGAAAACAAAAGGGAATGCTTGAGAAAAGAATCAAATACTCTCTACAGCTAGAGCTGAATAGAAATAAACATTGCTTCAGGGTTTGTCAAGAAGTATCCTGCATTAACCAACTCCATACACTTCAACCTCTTAGATCATCAATTTCTGTTGCTTCCCTAACTGAAAGCATCAGCAGAAGCCTCGCTCCTTTCCAAACTTCCTACAGGGTCTTGTTCCTTGAGTATGGTTCCCTGGACCACCACCGACAACCATAGTCCAAGAACCTCCAAGAATTATGCTATTTATTAGTTAACTATTGTGGTCCAGGCAGAAGCCCCACACAGCATAGCAATATAGGAGGTCAGCTTGCTCTACTTATAAGTGCATCAAAAACAGGTCTCGTAACTGCTCAACCAAAAATGAAAAAAAAAGAAAGCTCCACTTGTAGATCCGGGTGTCAACCTCCTGACTGCAACTCATGTTTATCAATATACTTAAGGCCACAAATCACTCCCACTTTCAAGTGTTTTCTTCTCCCCTATTCTCTTATGCTGTAAAAATAAATCTGGGCAACTGAAAATACAAATGAGAATGCATTTCAAGGTCTGAATCTGCAACTGAGGTTCTTGAACCAGAAACATCCAACAGCATGAAGCCCCCTTTTCATCCTTCATTCCTTCTCCTCTTTGAAGGCACTTCTGGATTGCGTAGACATCCTCTTTGGCTGCGCGGATAGACAGAACACATAAGGCCATGTACTAATCACTCCTCTTTTGTGTTACTGGTCTCGCTTTCCTGTTTTTTATCTGTTCCCTGATCTGAAGGTTTTGCAGCACCGTCTTCATACTGACAAAGTCGACTTCGGCTTCGGGCTCCTGGCTGGTATAGCTGCATTGCTGGACGATCCTGAAACACACCAGAACATAAACAGATTGTCAAAACAGCCAAGGCACCACCGTCATTCTTACAGCCTTGACAGGATGAGGTCAGTAACACTGCTAAGAGCCAGACCACTTCAGACTACTTAGAAGACTATTAATTATTCAAAGCACAGCTGAGGTACAAGCTGAATGGCACAGATGGTAAGCCCAGGATGCCTATACTCTTTGCATCTCACTGTTTCAACAAACTGGAAGTGTTCACACAAAGATGACTTCTTAAAAGATGCTCAGTTTGACTTGTATCCAGATGTCAAAACTTTTCCCAAAAAATTTACACTCTGCTTTTCTTCCTCAATAATAAAAACTTTTAGATGGGACATGAAACAGTTGCATAGAGGCTGCAAAATAGATTTATTTACATCTGGTCTAGACCTGTTACTCTTGAGGGCAGGAAAAAATGCTTTAGGGCTATTTTGCATAGTGACTGCATGCAGCTTAGCAGTTCTCCTAGTTCTACCAGAGCAGCTTCTGCACAGTGCTTTGGAGAATCCTTAAGAGAGCCAGCAGTTTATTGCATCACTAGATCACTTCTGAAAATTTATTTTCTGCCATGAACCTACTTGCAGCATCAGCAAGAATGCGGTCCTACATTACTGATTCTCTGCTGGCACCTAGAAGATTAAAAGCTGACATTTATCTGCTGGTAAAAGTTAGAAAATATTGATCGATTTTTTTTTTCTGTTTAGGACTTGGCCAATAATATGTGGACTCATATTCATTTCCTATGAAGTGGCAAGACATTCTCCAAGATCAAGTTCAGCTTAGCAGTGTCAAGGCTGACAGAGTCTACCATATATTCCCTATGCTTCATGGAAAACCTTATAGTTAATAATTATATAAAGGAGAAAAAGTTTCTAAGGAGAGAAATAGATCCAGCCTTCCCTTGAGGAGTGTTTGTCATAAAATGCACACACTGGATGTTAGAAAAGACCCAGCACCTTGTTTCTGATCCGATCTCTCTTAATTGGATCCTCCTTTTTGTCATCTTTGGTTGCTCTCTCAAATTTATCGGGATTACTTGCAAAGTCCATAAGATCACTTTTCTTTCCTTTCTCTCTGAACGAGTCTCTCTCCTTCTTCACCTCTTCCTCTTTTCTTCTGAAAACCTTCTCTCTATCAAAGCGCTCTTTCTGTCTGCGGCGGTCATCATCTTGGCGCCTCAGTTTTTCTCGGTCTCTCTCAAGGTCTCTATCCCGGTCCCTGTAGTCTTTTCCACACTCATCTTCGGACCTGGATAAAAGAAAAACAAAAACAAAAAACCAAAGCCAGATAATGAAGTTAAAAAAGATCCAATAATCCAGGATCTGGGTTTTGTTTCTACTCCCCATGGGGGGGGGAAAAAAAAAAAGAACAAATGGAGAAAGCTGCAGATTTTACCCTTTACTGGAAGCAAACACGGATTTCTCATTTTACCAGAGAAACCCATAGATTTTGCAGTTTTGCAATGAGCTCTCTTGCAGGCTGGCAGAGCTCCAGCCTGCAAGGGGAGCCATGTGCATGTACATGGCTGCCAGGTACCCTGGAGAGAAGCTCCCGCAGGTGAGCGAGGGGCAGTGGGGAGGAAATCCCTGTGTGGACCTGCTGTTCCCTGCAGCACTAGGCTGCACACGCCAGGCTACAGGGGCCCTGGGGGAGGCTACCACGGCGGGAGCCCAAGCCCACAGAGGGCAGCCTGCACCTACCTCCACCCCACGCACAGATCTGGGGGGCACAGGTTCCCTCAGGCCTCCCGGAAGCATGGGCAGCAGTGGGAAGCTACCCCCCCACCTCACCTCGCCCAAGCCCACAGTAGGCAGGTGGAAGCTGGGCTCTGGTCCACTGCAGCAGCTGCTGCCTCCTCTGGGGGGCAGGGGTCCCTGGCCCCGTAGCCCTGGCAGCTGGGGATTCCCTCCAGCAGGGCTGGAGGTGGCAGAGGGCCCAAGCAGGGCCTGGGAGGGGTGGAAATAACAGGCTTTTCA
Source organism: Crocodylus porosus (assembly GCF_001723895.1). Lineage (NCBI taxonomy): Eukaryota > Metazoa > Chordata > Crocodylia > Crocodylidae > Crocodylus > Crocodylus porosus. Next base: position 2,884,743 of record NW_017728924.1, on the reverse strand, counting down.
TTTTAAGTCATGGGATTTAAAAAAAAAAAAAAATAAAAAAATTGAGAATTCTTTTCGTCAGGGAATTGGCAATTATATACAAATTTTAAAAATCAGGGAAAACCAGGATTCCTGCTGATAATTAAAATGGAGTGCTACAGCTGCAAATCTGCACCAGTATTACTAGATATTAACGGTCTAAAATGTACAAGTTAGCATCTGGAAAGCCCAGTCATATCCGGGAAAATCTAATGGGAGGGGGAGAAGTGGTGGAGGGGAAGTGAGGAAAAAAAAATAAGAGTAGCATGTCATGCTTTATAATGAAGGCAGCAATGGGCAGGACCATGAGTTAGAAAATCCCATATCTGTCTAGTGCCCTCTGTGGCTCTGGAAGTCACTTAAACCTTTCTGCACCTCAGTTCCTGAACTCATGGGAGAACTGACAGATTCATATATCATTGGGGAGTGTTGTAAGCTTAATTAATGCTGTAGCTGGCCTTCACTCTGACCTTTATGGAGGCATACATGATCTGGAACCCAGGAACTGTTCTGACCCTTCTCTTGTCCACCCTGTGCTGCTAACTCTCTAGCTGCAGGGGCAGAGCCTGCAGCCCCCTGCCATTTCTCTTCAGAGGCAGCAGAGGAAGGAACACTTGCTGGAAAATACAAAACAGCTCCTATTGCTCCAAGAAGGTGCTATAAAATTGGTGCAGATCATGGACTACACAGAGGTGGTTTATACCCTTTTAACCCAGGCCTCAGACAGACAGGGTGGAGTCTCTCCTCCTGTAAAGACTGAAGTTAGTAGAAAGCATCAGACTGCCCATGAGTTAAACATAGATAATGTCTTTGATTTCCAAATTACTGTATTATGGGTCAAGCCTGGGAACACTACCCCACACAAATTATTTCAGAACTGCGGGGGGTCCTGGTGCTGCTCTGGGAACTCTAATGATAAGGAAACATAAGCACTATGTACTCTAGAAACAAGCCTTGTTCCAAGTCACACATGCTGCATATGCACTGGAGAACTTACTTTTTTGCCTTTTCCTCTTTTGCCTCTCCGTCAGATCGTTTGGCTGATGCAGTACTTAGGGTAGCGATGTTTTTTTCCTCCCTCTCTTTTTCCAGTTTCTTGGACTTTTCCTTTCTCTCCAAATCGCGTTCATCTCTCTCCGGCTTTTTAAGTAGCTACGTACAAAATGCAAAATTTATTTTCTTAAAAAACACCTTGCAATCCTACACTGCTCTGCGTTATAGCTCAACTACTGTAAGTTGAACTAAAATCTATGTCATGCAAGATGTATGCATTCCTGTGACTACCTACCCATCACACTCCAGACTCACAGGTTGTGCTGTCTACAGAGGAAGTTGTGACCCAGCTGCACAATAGCATTTGTTTTCAATTTGAAGAAAAAGAAGAGTTCAAACCAGAAATCATACACACAACCAAGACCCAAGCTCATATGTTTTGGGAAAAAGGAAACACATGCTTAAGTCACACCATGCAAACTCTTCATATTTATCAAGACACAGGAAATAACAAATATAGCACGAAAATCCTCAGTATATTTAAAATAAGCTCGAATGTTATGAAATTGGAATCACCAACAACTACTAAATTCTATTTTATTTTTAGGTTAATATAAGGCATACGCTTTTAGAGATGCTGTAAGGCAGGTTCCATATGGGATGGGGGAGAAATTCTCTCTAATAATTCAACGTCCTATACCTTAATCTTTGGTTCATCTTTTGATTTGTCCCTTTCTTTCTCTGGAAATCTTTCTACTTTCTTCAATTTCTCTGCTTCTTTTCTTTTCCTTCTCTCCTCCTCTTTCCACTTTCTTCTTTCTTCTTCTCTTTGTCTTTTTCTTTCCAGTTCTCTCCTTCTCCTCTCCTCTCTCTTTTCTTCTCTCAGTCTCTGAAGTGGGAAAGAAAAGGAAATGGGATATGAAGTGAAAATTCCTTTTAAAATGTCCACAAATGATAGAAAAATTCTTCAAAATATACCAATATAAAACCTGTATCTAACTCTTAAGGAATGGTAAACTTCAGTAACATTACTACCTAAAACTTGAAAAATTGTAGGGTCAAGGTTCGAGAGAAAGTAACTGATAAACTTGGATTTTAAGCTGAAAGATCACCCATACCCTATTATGACTTTCCCACCATTAAGAATTAAATACAAAATTACTGTAGGTTTCTAGGGAAAAAAAAGAAAATTCAGATATAAAACAGAATCTGATTGGCCAGTCACACAGTTGCACTTAACTAGGCATGGTATTTCACTGCAACCAAGACTGCTTTCGTAAGTCTAGTCATTCACAGCATAGTCTGAGGTGAATACTTTAGCAATTTGAAAATGGCTTCTGAACAGTTTAAAAGTTATAACAACTAACTGGGTCTCCCAAAATATTACACCCTATTTCCAAATAAAATCATTAGATTAAGAGCCTGTGCCCACTACATTTTTTGCCTGCTAACAAGCTTGTACAGCAGAAGTAGGGCTATAGTTGGCCTACACACAGCACTGCCATCCATCTTGAACCCCCCCAAAAACGCTAAAATTATGAAGACACCACTGTGTATACACAATTTCTGTAGAAGCAAGGAAGAAAAAAATTCTATGTAGAATATATAGAAAAATCCTACCTGCTTATTTTTCAAGAAGTTCAGAAGAGGAGTTGTTCTTTTAGCTTAAAGGGGAAAAAAATCCAAAAAGTAAATACTGTGTCTTATCAAAAACCTTATATCTGTACATAGAACCATGAGGTAGATGAGAGACCTATCATTTTAAGCAGTCCAAGACTTTCATGATACTAACTAAAAAAAAAAAAAAAAAAAAAAAAAAAAAAAAAAA
>NW_017728924.1:2879421-2881783 GCF_001723895.1 Crocodylus porosus | reverse complement strand
AAAAAAAAAAAAAAAATGAATACAGAATACTCAACATGCAAGAGTTGCAAACTCAGGAAATACTGCACCATGTAGATCTTTCCATGCTCTAGAAAGAGGTTCATGTCTACAAGCTAGTAGTTTTCATACCTATTAGCTCTTTGTTTCTTGCTTCTATTTCCTCCAGTAGCGTTTCAGGAGTAGATGTTAATTTTTCATCATCTGCACTGTAACTTTCCAAAAACTTCTTATACTCTGGGTCTGGGGAGAGAGATTGACGAGTCATAAAATACACATGCATGCCCTCTACTGGAAGTCTGCAATGGACATTTTGCATTTTCTTTAACACAGTTCTTCAATAAACTACAGCCCCATATTTCTTCTATTAGCCAAGTTAAATTGTACACTCTGAGACAGCGACCACACTTCCTCTTATGTTTAGTAAATTATGCAATTAATTGCAACTCTAATGCAAAATTTCAACTTCTTTATACAGTATAACCTTATAAATCCAGCATCTTTGGGTCTTATCACCTGTTGGAAATTTGAAAATTCAGGATTTTTGAAACACGGAAAGCGCGTAACTTGGTGCTACCTGTCCGGCTGGACACAGGAAGGAAGCTTGCATGCGGCGGCTGTCACTACCATCCACTACCCTGTGTCGCCACTCATGTGGCTGCTGCTACTCTTGCCCCCCACTGGTCCGCAACTGGCTGCAGGGGGTACACTGGTCAAAAAAGGTTGAAAACCCCCAATGTAGTGTATTTTTAAAAAGTGCTGGATTTTTGAAAAACGAATGTGAGGTTATACTCTACCATGATTTCCGTATTAAGCTAACTGTGTTTTTAGTTTACAGTTGCCTGCTTTTCTGCTAGTGCACTGAGCTTAGAGAAACTTTTGAGACAAACACCACCTTTTCACTGCCTGCCTGCATATTGTTTAATACAAAGGGATCGTGACCTTTAATTGCAGCCATGAGGCACCACAGTAACACTTCTGAAGACATTTTGGAGAATATTTTTTTCCACAAGTTACGTATCATACTTGTTAAGTTTAAAGTTTGCAAGCATTCTCTTGTGATGCTAATGTTACATAGTAAAAAAAAATTCACATTTTTGCTGTAAGATGGTTCTGCCTCATGTATATCCAGCAGCTTATAAACACACACAAACAAACAACCCTAGCTGTTATACCATCGTCAATAGTCCCAGTTTTGGCATCCTTTTTCTTACTCTTCTTTTTTGCAGCTTTTTGGAATGGTGCAAATTCCACTATGGCAGCATATTCCTGACCTGTTATACATGGAAAAGAAAAAACCCAGAAATAAAAAACACACAATTACTTAAATATCTGCCACTATTTTACATTAGGATAGATGCTTACAAGAAACAGGCAACCCTAGAACATCTAACTAGATATTTCATTTACAGACTGTAAACAGAATACATTGAAAAACAGCATTATATGAATGCTAAATTTGCAAAGACTAGCACTCAGAAGTTCAGAAGTGTTAGTAGTAAGGATACCCATCAAATTTCATATTTATGCATTATGGTCATGCCCCATTTTCCCCCTGTACTACTTCATTCATTGTGCAAACAGAAGGTGATATTTTAAAAGTAATGGTGGAGAAAAAAAAAAATCCATAATCTTGACAATATCCGGTAGAATGTAACATCCACGCGTAATAGCCCAAATCTTTTTTCAAGGTTTCTTCTGAATGGCAAGCATATTAAGTTGCATAGATTCAGTATATTACTGCATAAAGATTACATGAATTACTGGGGTTCAAAGCCACAGAAAATGTATGCATTTCAAAAGTGATGCCTGGACCTATGAAAGGACTAAAGCATGATAATTAAGCTTTCATTTACTGCAGGGTAAGAATGACCAGGCAGGTAACTGCTGTAAAGGAAATGATACAGAGTAAATAATCTGTTTCCTCTTTTACCTCAGCGTAACTATGTTTCACCTAATGCCACTGATATACAAGTCAAAAGATATTAAGTATATAACCACATTTTGAGTACTTGCCTTTGTGATCAACAAAAACATAACCGTCAAAACGATCCCTGAATAGTACTATGTCTTCTTGGTTTTTAAAGTTGATGTATGCTCGGGAAAACATGTGAGGATACAAACTGCAAGAGACAAGAACAAGCAACATGAGGGGAAACTAAGCTGGACAGAATTGCTGATTAGTCTAGTTATATGAAAACAAAACAACCCTCCCACCTCAAACCCAAACTTTATGCACCTGGAATCATTGGCAAAGAATTCAAAATAGTCATGTTCAGGCAGAGGCTGAAGATGTTCCTCGAGCTGCTCCTTGGTCAGACTGGGAGGCAAGCGCCGAATTACAACCTGACCCAGGGATGCCGGG
>NW_017728924.1:2857254-2879321 GCF_001723895.1 Crocodylus porosus | reverse complement strand
CAACATGAGGGGAAACTAAGCTGGACAGAATTGCTGATTAGTCTAGTTATATGAAAACAAAACAACCCTCCCACCATCAAATTTCTGAACCCTTGGGGAGCTTTGCTAGATCACTCCTGGTCTATACCATTTCATCAAAAGGTGAGGGTGGGAAGAGAGGGAAACAAAAGAGACAGGGTAAGAAGATAATGCCATCTCCCCTCCGTTTCTACTGAGCTCATTACCCAAGATGTTGGATGATAACAAAACCATGGTCCACGCAAGGCTTGGGGGAAATGTCCTGCGGCAGCAGCCTCAGGCAACGTCCATAACTGAGGCCCCTGCCACACATTAGATCGTAATAACTACCGTTTCCTGGACTAGACCATAGGTCCCTCTTGCCCAGTCTTCTGTGTCACACCCATTAGTGACCTCACTCTTCTGGCAGGCTTATAATAAGATTTAGTGGGCCTAGGCCAGGGGCAGGCAATGTCTGGCTTGTGGGCCAGACCCAGCTGGCAGTGGACTCCATTTCCCAGCAGCCCCTGCCCACGTGGCTGGAGCTGGTCTCCAGAGACTCCAGCTGCTGACTATGATAGTGCAAGGCTGAGGTTGCCATGGAGACCGGCCCCAGCTGAGCTGGCAGGGCATGAGGCAGAGCAGGGCAAGGGGCTGCTCCAGAGCTCCTGGGATCTTGCAGTGGGGGCAGCTCAGTCCGGGGGCAGCTGCCACCCACATGCTCCAGGCAGGGGCGTGCAGGCAGTAGATACCGGCTCTGCCCTGGCTCCTTCCAACGGTGACAGCCACGTCCCGAGCCGGGGCAGAGCCACAATCCGCTACCTGCACACCCCTGCCCAGAGCGTGCAGATGGCAGATTGCAGCTCTGCCCTGGCCCCGGACCAAGCTACCCTGGCCACAAGATCCCAGCGGCTCCAGAGCAGCCCCCTACCCTGCTGTGCACCCTGCCAGTGCAGCTGAGGCTGGTCTCCATGGCAACCCCAGCCTTGTGCCATCACAGCTGCTGGGGTCTCCACAGGGACCGGCCCCAGCCACGTGGGCAGGGGCTGCTGGGAAACGGAGCCCAGCTGCTGGGCAGATCCACCATGTCACCCATCCCTGCCCCAGGCTCGTGCCCAACAGCACAACAAATAGGCCTGCGTCACACCGGTGCAGAGAGCAGATGCTGAAAGGCAGAGCAATGGCCCGACCAGGGCTTGTTCCCCTGCTCCTCTTGCGCACAGCCGCCGGCAGCGGGGGTCGAGGAGGTTCTGACTCAGAAGCCAGGGCCCTCACACCTGCGCTCAACCGCTCCGTCACGCGAGTCCCCAGGGAAGCGCGCAATAAACGCAGCCTGGCCACACGCACTGCGCAACCCCCTGGCAAAAGCATGCGATAAACGGAGACCACGTTCCCCAATGAGACGTGCAATAAGCGCAGCCCGGCCACGTACGTCACGCGGTTCTTCAGCGAAGCGTGTAATAAACACAGCCCGGCAGCATACGCCATGCAATTCTTCAGAGAACCGCGCTATATACGCAGCCCGGCCGCACTCATGACACAACTCCCCAGTGAAGCGCGCGATAACCGAGGCCGGTGACACGCCATCAAGCCCCCCCAGCTGCAGGCAGAGCCGCCCCTTGGGGCCGGCGCGCGGGCGACGAGGCCGCGGTCCCGGCCGCACCTTGCTGAGCGTCTCCTTCTTCTCCTTGGGCCGCTCGGCGTCGGGCGCAGGGGGCGGCGCGGCGGGCGGCGCAAGGGCCCCACGCTTCTCCTTAGGCCTGGTGTTCTCCTTGTCCTCCTTCATCGCGCCGGCCCGGCCACGCCCCCGCGCGCCCATTGGCCGCCGCCGCTCTCGCGGGATTCCCCGAGGGAGGAGTCCCGGCATGCAGCGCGACGCCGCAGCCCGGCGGAGCCAATCGGGCTGCTCCGCGCGGGGCCTGCTGGGTCGCGCGGTGCATTGTGGGGTGGCGGTGGCTGTGCTGGTGACGGGCGCGACGCAGCGATGTGGTACGAGATCCTGCCCTTCGCGGGCATGACGTGGCTGTGCCTGGTGACTCCCGGCATCTCGCTCATCTACTTCTACCGCTACGCCAATGGCGGCAAGGTGGGGCTGGGGCTGGGGCTGGGGCTGGAGGTGGGCATGGGCGGGCGGCACGGCTCAGCCCTGCCCTCTGCGTGCACAGGAGAAGCGGCTGGCGCGGGTCCCCTTCGAGTGGACGCTGATGGAGCGGGACCGCTACGTGTCGGGTGTGAACACGTACCACTGCAGCAAGGCAAGTGCTCCATGTCACCCCTGCCTGCCGCGAGGCCGCTTCTTCGCCCTCCCCCTTTAGGTCCTTTCAAAACTGTCCCTCGGAGCAAGCGCGCGGCATGTGCAGACCTGTGGGGGGGCCTAGTCGGGGAGGATCCCTCCCGGAGCAGGGGCCTGGGCTACACAAATGAGCCCAACTTGCACACGGTCCCATGGATTTATTGGGATTGGTGATTTGAGTGAAAGTAGCAAATGGGTGCGCAGGGAAGGGGGGCGGGATGTGTTATTGGGAGGCTTCACATATTTTCTTCTGTTTTGCAGGGGTTGGAGAACATAGACTAAGAAATGAGCTTCTTGACAGAAGAACCATAAAATGCAGTATCGTTCTAATAAATACACGTGTCTACATGAGGTGGTGTGTTTTATATGTTGTATGCAAACCTATGGACAGGAATCAGTCTTTGCGCTTGTGGCCATGATGTTTTCAAAAGAGGAGGCGGAAGTATCGCATTTGTTCATAAGCCTTGCAGAATAGGTGTGCGAGGTCTTATGGAAGAAAAGGATGTGCAGGGGAAAGAGACTACGGAGTTTGTATTGTAAATGTTCTTCTAGCTGACAGCTTTTTCAAGAGGAGACTAAGACAGTCATTTTGCTGGGGTCATCTGAGCCCAGTTATCTTTCCTGCGTGGTGCAGGGGGCTGGACCCAATGATCTTCTGAGGTCTCTTCCAGCCTTACAGTCTGTCTGTGACATGTTTGCCACACGTTAGTGAAGGATAAGATTGCTAAGAAAGAGATATAGGCATAAACTAATTAATTCTCTTCTGCTACAGTTTTAACAGGCAATTAAACCAATGTTAACTCAACCTTCCCCTCCCCCCCCCCAAAAAAAACAAGCTTTATTGATGCTGTAATGCTGATAAAAGCCAGGAGTTTTGACTTGTAACAAGTATTGGCTTCTGATTTGTACACTAATTGCCAAGTATGATCTAAGCAATTGTAGGTCCTCCATATTGAAAAGGAGAAGTTGGCATGAATGCATCCTGCAGCAGGGAAGGCATTGCTTGTTTTAGTTGAATACATGAAATGATTACACCTCTGAGAAATTCTGGAGTACAGCTTTACTTACTAATATGAATGTATTACTAGCCTGCACAAAGCTGAGGAACAAAAGTGGGAGTATAGCATAGTCTAGGTCAGGGGGCAGCAATTCTTTGGCTATAATGCTAAAAACACCCCACTCCAGACCCATGCCTCAAGTTGGCGTGCCAGGGGCAAACTATGGGGGAGCTGCAAGGAGCCCAATCCTTATTGCTGGCGGTGGCTGCATGTGTACCCCCAGGCAGACAGCAGAGGAGGGGCCAGGGTTACACTGCCCTGGCCCCTTCCCCACCCTGTGCCCCTAGGTGTGTGTGCAGTTGCCATCAGCATGGAGGCAGTGCCAGTGCTCTGGAGCCTAGCACAGCTGTTTGCAAACTGCCTGCTGCCTACTGCAGCTGCCCAGAGCCCAGGCTGGAGGAGGGCTGCAACCAACTGCACTGGGCTCCATGGCAGTGGCTGGTGCACATGCACCTCCAGGGGAGTGGCAGAGCTCTGGGCTCTAGGCAGCTGCAGCAGCTGGTGGGCAGGCTACAGACAGCTGCACTGGGTTGTGGGGTACCATCACTAGTGTTGGAAGGGAAATTTCACTAGGGCTTCTTGCCGCTCAACCTTAACCGTAGATCCAGTTTACACACTGGTTAAGTATTGTTATAATTATTTTGGTGGTGGGTTTAACCAACACAGTTAAACTTATTCTTTCACATAGCACTATGATGTTCCTAGGGTGATCATGGAAAAAGTTAAACAAGTCCACATTAGGAGATTCTATAATAGAGCTTTGGTACAACTTTTACATGTAGCTGAGGCCTTAAAAAGTGTATTTATTATAGAAGCAATTAAAATTAGCTACCAATAACAGTGACAGTCCTTAGCTGTTGAAGATATACTCTTAATTTCCATGGGTTACTAAATGCAGCTAAGCAAAAGCAGCAGGTGGAAAAGTAACATTATCACAGTGGTAGCTGTCCATGTAAACTTCTCACTGCCGCACGTAGCTGTAGGATCTGTATGTTGGAGAAGAAATGGAAATTAACTTCAATTTATAACTAGTTTGGGATATATAATTGGGAAAATGGCAAAGCAATTAACATGGACCTTTAGGGAGGTTTTTTCTTTTCCTGTTAATCCTGAGTTGCTTCTCAGTCAGTTATCCCTGCATTTCTTCTGGCAAAGTAAGCAAGCAGTGGACAGAACACAATGAACTTTGAATTATCCTTTGCATTCACAAGATATTTTTTGCAAAGAATGGTGATGCAGGTATGGGCACCTAAGACATGGGTGGAACCACAGAAAGTTTGTGTGACTTGTCCTAGATCAGGGGTTCACAAGCTGTGGTACACATACCTATGGGGGTATGCAAGTCATCTTGGGGGAGGGGGGTAATGGTGGTTTTAATTTTCGTTGTAATAATAACTGGCATTTTAAGGGGTTAAAATATACTGGTGGGGGTACATGGGCAGCTGGTAAATCTGGAAAGAGGTACACAGTAAGAAAAAGTTTGGGAACCTCTGTCCTAGAACAATATGGCCAAGAGATTAAAATGCATCATTTAGCCTTCAGCATGGCTATGAAAGTTTTCTGACTAGCCAGAAACAAAAGTAGGGGCTGCTGTTCTGTTGAGTTGTGGATATACCTGTGGTATATAACATCAGTGGGAATTAATGCAAAAATTTCCCTTTCAATCCCTATCAGTTGGAGCTAGAGAATTGCCTCTTAATGTGGTAACTAATTTGTTTGTTTTTTGTATCCAAAACTCACATTTGCTCAGTATCAGTGGCAAATCAATAACAAGTGGATCATGCCCTCAGGATACCTGGAATATTACACAGAGGTCTGGATATCATGCTAATACAACTGGAAGGATATTGGGGGCAGAAGTATATAAGTCAGGAAGAGGAATAAAAAGAGCTAAGTACATACAGCTTAACTATGAGGTAATGAAGGGGAGGGCATGATTAAAACAATTTCAGAGAAGACATGCACATAGAATACTAGTACCCCTATAGTTCTGATACACCAGTGCTACTTAATGCCTATATAACTCCCTTTTGTAGTAATGGACATTTGCCCTACGTTGTAATGACACATTCAGTAATTACTCACCTCTCCATAGTACTTTGGATTTGATATTGAGCCAATAGATTTCATGAGTGTGCGCCACAGTTGCTCTGTTCAAAAGGAAAAAGCATAAAGCAATGACTACAAATGGGAAAGACCCCTCCCCAGCTTTCCAAAAATATTCCTATAGTTATTGGAGATGCTCTGCATAGCATCCTGTGTTTCATCATAAATTCATTAGCAAGTAGTAGCATATGCCTAACCTCATAGGAAAAAAAAATCCACTCCATTGCACACACAGAAAGGAGCTGTCAGTCTGATAGCTAAAGATTTTTCTTTCCCCAGAAGAGGGCAGGATACAATTTTTTTCCAGGAGCTTTTGCTGTTTCCTCTAGCAGTATAGCAGGTTCTTTTACTTCAGTCTCTGTTGTAACTCTCAGGGAATTAATCAGTCTTAGTCATGTACAGCTGTTGCTTTTCTGGGGACCTCATTGCTAATTGTTCCTCTAGTGTGTCATAGGTGGAATTTTCAAAAGCACCTAAATGACTGGGGTGCAGAAACCCCTGGAAATCAACAGAACTTGTCCACTGGAATCACTTAGGTGCTTTTGAAAATCCTACTTTAATGTGGTCATAAAAGGTGGAGATGTTGGTACTGTACAGATACAGAAAGGGGAAAAATATGATTGAGCTGTGTGCCTGAGGGGGAGGGGACTTTGCAGGAGGGGGAGTAACAGAAAAGCCACTTACATGAATGCAATGAATGGAGGGCAGCCTGAGCTTGGGGGCAGCCAAGTGTATGTGGTCAAGCTTGTTTTTAATTCCATGTTAGAATGAGTGACTGCTCCTTGTGGGTTCCCAGAGCACTGCCAAGAAAGGGAAATCCATCAGTGCGTTGTTTACACCATGCATAGAAAACACTGTCCCACGATTTACCTGCTCTTACAGTTTGCATGTGAAAAATCTGAGTTTGGGCTGTTATCCATAACCTCCCCTGCCTTCACAGAAGCCCAGGAAACAGACCTGCAACACAACATGTCCTGACAGATCCAACTGCTCCCACTATGCTCAAGCTGTGTCAGTGGGGATCCTTTCATCCCAGAACAGTGACACTGGGGAGATCAAAGGGCAACCACACCCCACAGGTATACAGATGTAGAGGCCGTTGTGATTTCAGTGTGCAGTGGGTGTATCTACACGTGATGCTACATCACCGTAGCAACATGCTACAGCTACATAGATAGCATCTGCGGGTAAGAACCGTGACACAGGTACATTGCTGTAGTGACATGCCTTATTATAGAGTGTTGCTATGGCAACATAGCAGGTAAAAATAACCTTGCGCCACATGCACGGTGCAGTACAGGCTGTTACTGCACCATCATTTAGCACTTCCAAAAGTACTAAATGACAATACAGTAACAAAGGCACCAGAGGGACACGTGTAGATGCACCCAGTCAGTCAGCATGTGCATAATCACCAAGCCATGCAATAGTGTCCTTAGTGGCCATGTGCAATTCCTGTACAGGACACCAAACAGTGTGAAGCCAGGACACCCAGCCCCATCGACGCCACCTAGCAATGGAGACAGCATACCCTTGGCAGTCCTCCCAGTTATGGCTGCTTATACTCAGCTGCAGGAGAGGGGAGAGTTACTCAGGTTGTCCTACAGCTGTGTGGATTCTCCTGCCTTTGGGGGCAGAGCAGGCCACTTGCTGTGGAGTGTGACTCCAGCCAGACCATCCCACACAACTGAGTACCCAGTCTAGCTCCGTGGGTCTCTGGCCTTTATAGACTGATTCCTTCTCTAGATTTTATTCCACAAACCACCCTGGTGGAGGAGATGCTTCTAGCTCACCTGTAAGAACCGGGTGTTATTAGGGGGGCTCTGCCAAGTGCCAAGTGCAGCAGTGGAGCCAAACATGCGAGCCTCCAACAGCAGTCCTCGGTACTCCAGCCCCAGAACCTGCACTGGGGACAGGAAACACATCTGCTGCATGTTAGTTGTTCAGTGGGATGCCACTTTCTCCAGTGTTAATTAGCTTTGAGTCCCCACTTAAATACTCCAGCTCTGTCTGCAAACATATCCCTGAGGTGCTGGTGTTGGTTTGGGACTTTGGAGCCCCTTGTTGAATTCCCTGTTTTGCAACTGATGTCCTGTATGGCTCTGGGCATGTCTCTTCATCTCCCTGTGCCTCATCTTTCCATTCTGCAAGAGACGATATCACTTCCCTAGCTTACAGGCAGACTGCAGAGACCGTATGGGTTTCTTTACAGTGGTAACAGGAGCCGTTAAAATCCCTTGGAGAGAACTATTTAATGTAAGTGTAACCAGACTGCAGAGACCACTCTGTCTAGGTATAACAGTGGGTGGGTTATAAGCAGGGAAAGGGTTTTCAGCTGGTTCTCCACTGGGTGCTAATCCTGGGGCTTCTGAGCAGCTAGCCAAGACTTTCTCTCCTTTCCTGCCTTAAATTCCATGCCCTGGGGGAAGTGTTGCTCTGAGGAGATGAGACCAAGGGTTGCAAAAGACCCGGAGGGAAGGGACTGGTAAGAAAAGTCCAGGTGGGATGCAGCAGGACTGTTGTGGGGGCAGAGGGAGTCAGAGAGAGAATGCTAGTTGTGAAGAAAGGGTGAGAGACTGAGGCAGGAGGGAAAGCCAGCATATGCTCTACAGTACCCTAGACAAGCAACTCCACATAGACTTGCAGGATGAGTAGGGGGCAGATGGCTTCAGAGTCAGGACCCCTGGCTTCCGCTCCCAGTCCTGCCACTGACTTCCACTGCCTCCAGTCCTCGCCCAACCACCAGCCTTTTCACAGAGAACCAGTGGGTGTTAACAACTTCTGATTACTGCTCCCTTGTACAGCTGTGCCAAGTGGTGACAACCCTGCATCAGTGTTTGATTTCTGAGCTGCCTGGTACCTGTTAAAGGTCCTTCTGATATGTATATGGACCTAATCCTGCAAGAGGCTTTCCTCTAGACATCACAGATTCACCTGATTTTTTCACTCGATTGTCAACGCAGCAATAGCACAGTGAGGCCTGCACATGCTGAAACCAGCTGTTACATCGTGGCTCACTTGGTTTGCAATCCAGAAATGCTTTCCTTTTCTTCAAGCTTGCTTTGTGAGGCTTTCCCCCACACATAGTTCTCAAGTTTGCCTGCTGCTTGTCACCCATTTTACTATGTTCTCAAAAGCATTCAACAAATAGAAATTCTCCAGTTCAGAGAGAAAACAGGATGGGAGGGAGGCCAATAAAAGTCCCCTTGTCTTGTGACATAAAGCAGCATGGAAAAGGCAGGGGACTATGACCAAGTCACCAATCATAAGGCACATCACAAATCCAGCTAAGAAGTCTGAACCACATTACCAGTAATCGGCTGTCCGTTGGTGAAGGAGTGTGCCCACACCTGCAACTCATAGGGGGCGGGATGTGGCCGGGAGTGGACCCCCAAGTGAATAGGCTTCATTGTCTTGCAGGCTGATGCTGGGGCTCCTGTTGGAAATGCAACACAGGGAAAAGCTGTGGTCCAAAAGATGAGAGCACCGAAGAGAAACGGAGGAGTCCAGAGAGCCATGGCTGAGTGGGGTTGCCTCTCTCCTTTGACACAAAACTGAATCCTCTGAGAGTAGAAACACTTAAGGCAGGGGCAAGAGGAGGATGGCTGGGCTGAGTCACTTACCCATGACCGATTCATTTTCTGTCCTTGGCTCTGAATGTTCTTCATGCACGTGCCTAATAAACATGGGCTGGGGTCAATGGTTTCTAGCAATTAGCAATCTGAAGAAGGGATCTTTTGGGGTAACTTAAAGGCATTTGCTTTCACTGCCTGCTTTAAGGCACATGTCTTGCCCCACCTCTTCACGGAAAGGTCTCCAAGCCTTGCTCTGTTGGAGCTGTTTCCCCATGAGTCAGACTCTGGGGTGGTCGGGGCAGGGCCCAAAGGTATTTAGGCACTGAACTCAGCCCCTGCTTTTTAAGGGTTTTGTAAAGCACTGGTGACAAAGAATTTGTTCCTTCTTAATAAATGACTCAAACCTGTAAGACCTAACTTCCTCAGAAAGCTAGGATCTAATCTAGGGGTGGGCAAAATGTGGCCTGCAGGGCGGATGCAGCCCACCAGGCCATTCTTATCCGGCCTGCGGGGCCCCTAAAAAATTTAGAAAATCAATATTTATCTGCCCCCAGCTGCCTGTCATGTGGCCCTCAATAGTTTGCTAAAACTCAGTAAGCGGTCCTCTGCCCGAAATAATTGCCTGTCCCTGATCTAATCCAAACTTCACACAGCTGGACGTTCTCTCCTGAGCATTGGTTGGGGACGGAGAGGAGTTCCCTCAGCAGCATTGGTGCTGGGTTTGAAAATAAATTCAAAACTTAGCCCAAGCTCCTCTCTAGAAGACGACCCATGCCTTCTCTGCTGCTTTTGCTTCCCAGCCTCTCACTCCTTCATGTGTTCTGGCTTTGCTCTCCTAACTCGTCCGGTAGCTTTGTTATAAATGGCCACTGAGGCAGTTATAAGATAGAAATAATTCTCAGTCACTCTTAGCCTGGGCTGTATTCCGATCTTTATCAGCGTCTGAAGTGAGTTTCAGTCCACAACACGTGTGTTACACACATACACGCACACGTTAGGCTATAAAGTGCAGACCTCCCCTGCTTTCAGATCTATGTTCTAGAGATGAAAGACCACGTACCTTAATTTCTAATCCCCCTGAGACACCCATTCTCCCTGCCAAGGCTTCTGTGTCTTTGTCATGTTACTCTGTCATGCCTACATGACACCAGAGCAAATTCAAGTTCTAGAGACAATCAGGGTTAATATTCTTTTCATAATATCAAGTCAAATGACCTACATCTAAGTGCAAATTACCCGATTACAATCTGCCCATTTAGAGGCAGCAGTGTCTGTTGAGCTCTTTTGCACTGGCCAGACTCACTTACTGGGCAACATTTGATTTCCTGGCACTTGTCATTAGAAAAAGTGCAAGTGCTCTGGGGAAAAGCAGATCCGAGGCGGTGGGAGCGTCTGGTCCGTATTTGTGGAATTCCTGAATGTTATCAGCAGAAAGATTAAAGAGCACTTTGACTTTCCTTTCAAATGGCCTGTACGGGAAATGCCAAGGTCAGGTCTCCCCTGTAGCCAGAAAAAAACAAGCAGATATTTGTTCACCTTCCCACTGCGAAATTTGCAGCACCTGTCATTTGGCTAGGGGGGAGAGCATGAAGGATGATGAAAGAGCTGCTGAGAGGAAAGGGAGTTGGGTGTAAGAGGAAGCCATGAGGTAAGGAAAGAGGAAAAGAGCTCTGGGTTGTTTGTGGAGCAACAACATTGCAAAACCGAGAGCCCCAAAAGAATCCACCGAGATAAGTGAGGCCTTGATCTGCTTTGCTCACCCTGATGTGAACCAGCCGGGAGTCTCCACTCACCCCCTGGGGATCAGGCTCTTCCTCACACCTTGACTCACTCCTCCCCACTGGAAAGCCCTGAAATGCTCAGTAACTCCAGGCCCCACTGAAGTAAATGGGACCCAAAGGTGCTCAGTGCCTCTGAAAGTCAAGTCCTTAATGCCTAAGATGTGCTTGATAGGGAAACAGCGTGGTCTTCAGACGCTGTAACCACTCCTTTCTCTTGTATGGCTGTCTCTGTAGTGCGGCCGCCTTCAGCATTCGGGTTCATACTGGTAGTTTGAAAGACGCCATCCTGTAGTCGAAGCAGATGTACTGAGGTAAATTGGACTTTCTTGGATTTAAGCCAACAAATATTGGCCCGAATGAGATCCAAGATTTAGATCTGATTTTCTTCGCCGTTAGCTGGACCCCTGGGCCCATGTGGAGACAGGGCCCATTTCTGCTCCAGGCCTTAATACACTATTGCACACCACGAGCTGTAGCATTTCTCTGAGGGCACACCGAGTCCCCGCCATAGGGATACAGCCTTATACGATAGCTATTTGAGCGGCTTACGCAGATGACATGCTTTTTTAATTTTCTTGGCTTTGGTGCGAGACCATGACAAACTCCTCATGCCTCCCGCCTCTGCCAGCCTTTGAAAGGACTGAGATGGCTTGGGAATCAATTAAAGACCACATCTGAATCTCCTGTCATAAGCTGGTCAGCTACACTGCTGCGGGGCAAGGGAAGACAGGAGACCTAGCAGTGAGGGAAGAAGAGGAGCGTGAGGATCGGGGGTAGAAAACTAGGAGGAGCGAGGCACAGGGAACACAAAGTCAGGAACCCAAGTCCCCCGGGGCCGGTCCAGCACATCCAGGTAGAAGGCAAGACAGGACCTTAATCCTCCAGAAAGTCAGTGGCAGCAGTTTGGGGCCCACAGACCCACTGGACTCACTGGGATTGTGAGAAAGAACAGAAAGGGGTGTCTACCCAGAATATTGGTGCCATGGGTGTTTTACCCTGAGAGGGACGATCCCGCGTAGCCTAGTGTCTGCCTCTCAAGTGTTTACAAAGACCCCATTCACTCCGATTCCTGCCCCAGCATCCTTCATCAGGAGAGAGTCCAGGCGTTCAACTGGATTCATTTTCTGTCCTTGGCTGTGAATGTTTTTTGTGCACATGCCCAAAAAATGGGGGCTGGGGCCAATGGTTTCTAGCTATTAACCCAAATGAAAGACCCCGAGGGCCAAACACTAACCTGGATGGTGAAGCACCTAATGTACTCAGTGCCTCCAGCAGCACTCCCTTTCTCCCTGTGGAGAAGTGGAAGGGGACGGTCTTTTCCAGGACCCTGCTCTGCTTCATGAAACAGTGGGCTGTTAGAGTCAGAGATGTGGCCTGATGCCATGGTATAATTAGCATAGGCATTAATTCAGCCTGTCTGCACTTCCCTGGGCACTAGTCTCTCTAGTCTAAGTGGGAGCCAGGATGTGGGATGTCTTCCTGAGGGGCTGGGAGCAGGAATCCAGAGGCTGGGGCAGGAATCGGAGAATGGGGCAGGTGTAGAGGGCAAGATAAATACAGGGACCCCAGAAGGAGCTGAAGTCCCAGCAGTACAGCCTGGAGCTGGGGGGCAGAGCAGGGCAGGGCAAGAAAGGAGAGAGGAGCCAGGAGGCAAAAGACAAGGGAGGAACAGCAAACTGTAGAGCAGGGGTGGCCAGCCTGCGACACTTGTTCCACAACCGGCACTGGCAGCCGCTGTGGGGGGCATGTGGCGGGATGGAAGGGGACAGGGAGCACAGAGCAGGGAGCAGAAAGCAGAGCAGCAGATCAGGCAGGGGAAGGGGAACAGAGTAGCACTCAGGGGGGTGAGGGGCTAATTTGTGCCCAAAAGTTTGGTGGTGCAGAGCACAGAGCTGAACAGTTAAGATGCTGGGCTCACATCCTGAGGCCTGGCCTTATGGCGCCAAGCAGGTCAGCAGGTACAGCTGGTGCCTCTCCAATCTGGGCGCATCTACACTGCACGGTCACTTAGTATTTGCTTTAGCGACACAGCGTCTTGTGCAGGTGCACCCAGTGGAGCTCTTCTTACTGGCAGGCTCGGCACAAGCCTTTCACCCTAACAGGGCCTGTTACCGCAGAAAACAGAAGCTAGTTTTCCCTTGCCCGTGGAGCCTGCGTTGGCTACCAGGTGGGAGAAATGTTCTGTCACCCACGTCTGGTGACTCCTGGGGATATACTAGACACTGGGGAGGACAAGGCTTGTCTTGTGCTGGCTGCCTGGCAGGCTCTTCCCAGTCCTGTTCCTCTCTTTGGGACCTATGTGGTCCACCCCTGAGCACTCAAGGCATTTTACAGCATGCGCTGACCCGGCCCCTGGTGTATGGCTCTGTTTGTGCCTGCTTCCATGTTGCTTGTTCACACATTTCCGGATCCTTTCCTCCTTCAGTGAGGACCCCCCGGTCCCAGCCGCTCCACCTGCTCAGTGTTTGGAGGGGGCTGAAACTCTCTTCCCTGCACCACTACCATCATTATTGTGTGCTTGAGATTTACTGGCTGGGAGCCACCTGGCGAGTGCTGGCCACCACCTCCAGAACGATGCCTCTGCATCAGACTTTGGAAAACCAGGCTCACCGGGCTGGGTTTTCATCCTAGGTAGCTCTTAGCAGGGTCGTAGCAGGTAGGAGGGCAAAACCCAAGTCCATTGGTCCCTGTCTTCACTACAGCTGCTGCTGCTGCTACCACTGGTAGAAATTAGAGGTCCCACTTTTGCTACAAACTCAGGTTAATTTAGCACAAGACACGTGGAATTGCCCGTCTGCAGGGAGCAATCGGTTTCTGTCCCTTACCAGGACTCTCAAATGTAATTTCCTAATGAAGAGCACTGATTATTGCTGCTGTTCCCAGCTCATCCACACAGACAAACAATCATCTTGGCAAAGCATTAAACACAGCAGCCTGGTGCAGAGAATAGCAAGTGCTGAGATGAATGAAACGAGGGCCAGGAGGTGAGGCTCCAGGGAAGGTGGTACTGCGAACACAGCAGGGTTTAATTGCCTGCTCTCTGGTGTCTCTCCTTGATTTAATTTTCTTGTCTCTCAGACCTGAGCCTTCCCCAGGGTCCTGCATTCATCCTACTCGTGACTCCAGGGAACAGTCTCTTTCTCAGACCACAGGGGATGGTCTCTGTTTTCATGTGCTTTGTCTTCTTGCTTCTAGGACAATGCCTGAGTTCCTGTCTCCCTGCACATCTGTCTGCTTATGCTGGTTCTGGGCCTCACTGCTTTCTCTTTGCTTCTAGCACTTCCTTTGTGATGACAGCTCCATCTGAAGAGCTGCATCCCAAGTATTCACATACATACCCGGCAATATCTGCTGCGGTAGGAGAATGTTCATTCTATGCAGGTTTTTCCAGGCTTTTGGTAGTGGTGGCCTTAGGGTTGTTGGAGCCCTGGGCAAGAAAGTCACTTGGGGCTTAATTTTGAAGACCTATAAGCAATATGGACATTTCCAATTTCAATTGTACTTTGCCCTATCTGTGAAACTGCAATGAAAATATCTTAATACAATAGTGCTAATACAAATATGCGGTGTAATTAATTTTTATTACAACTGGAGTGGAGAATATCACACAATACATTTAATCAACACAACACTCTGAATGTAAGTCATAACAAACCTATTTTATTGAGAGACTTATTATGAACAGAGGGCAGATTTTTGCACCAAAATAAACTGGAGTCAACAGTCAATTCATTGCTCCTACACCCAAGTTGATAATCAGTATTCATAAGTTGAAGAAAAAACAAAGTTTTTAATAAGTTGAAGAAAGAAAGGGCTTGTTAACGTTGAGCGATATTTTAGGTTCATTCTATGTTTAAAATTTTGGGGCCCCCTAAAGTGTGGGGCCCTGGCCAGTCGCGTGGTTTGCCCTCCCCTAAGGCTGCTACTGCTTTTGGGGCCAGGGAAATGCAGGGCATCAAAAAACCTTACTACCTGTTGGGCATTATGTTAGTGACAGACACAAGGTAACTACATTTTTCTTCTGTGTTACCTCACAGGGCAAGAAGTATCATTTCAGTGTAGAGCATTAAGAGTAAAGAAAATTCAAGCATGTTGTTTCTCTGGGGACTGAAGCATCTATGCTTTCTCTCAACTCAAGCACAAGCACAGGAGTTCGGAGTGGCACAAGCCTGCTGCATCGTGCAGCATGTCTCCCTGCTAATGCTGTCCCTCTCCTCCCTAGGGGGATCCTCTACAAGGAAAGGTGGCGTTTGGGATGCTTGGTAAGTGCTTGGTGCCACGTAGAGGAAGTCTGTTGGCTCCAAGGACCTCCATGCCAAGGGCCTGTCCCAGCTCAGTGGGAGTTTTACAAACTTCTTCAGTGGGAGCAAGAGTGGGGCTTCCACACGTCACAGTGCACACCTGCACACCCACGATGCAGGCACCGAAAAGCCAACCTCGGACCAAACGTTGCTCTGGTTCTTTCCTTTCTGAAACACAATGGAATGCCTGGACATTGACTCTGCTTTTCTATTGGCTGGTGTCACTGTTGCCTGGGTGACCGCTATGTGCAAACACTCTTTAAGGGGACTCTGCGAGCTAGCAGCTTAATGAGCCCTGGGAACCTGTGGCCTGTGGGAGAGAGCAGCTCCCAGCACTGAGGAAAGAACTCGAGTGCACTGAGACAGGTAGGACAGCCCCTGTGTGAATGTGGTGCCCAACAAACTGCACAGCACTTTGTTGAAAGCTGCGACCTTTACAAATGCCCAGACAGAATCCGGACATGGAGCCATCATACGAGACAGTGGCTCATAGATGTGGAAGTTGCTATCTGACGCTATACAAGAGAGAGACCGGTAGGCATGAGAACCCTGGCACCCTTTCAGCCAGGGACCTGACACAGACATGGCACAGCTGATACCACTTGCTGGGAATGACCCAGCCCTCCCTCCCTGCCAGCCAAACCTTCCAAATTGCTCTTTGCATATTACAGCAGAAGACAGAGATTCCCTTTCTTGTCAAATGCAATAAAAGTTAGATATGAGAACAGAAGTGGCTTTCTAATGGTGGCAGGGAGTGTGGGTGTGGTGGTGGTGGTGGTGGGGTGTTCTAGGACTAGACCTGGCTGTGTACAGAAAACAAGAGATCAAAGAATAGTGTGGGATTGGCCAATTATGGCAGCCACTTTCTGGATCATCTGAAGGTCTGTTATGATGGATGAGGGTTATAACAGGCCCAAATCTATCACAGTCTTGTGTACAAGACTGCTCTTAGTGAGTTTGAGTCTTTCTCTTTCTAATGCTCAAGATAATGGACGTGGAAGAGGAAGATGAAGCCATCAGAGAGAAAGCACAGAGTTTAATCGAAACTGTCATCAGGGGCGTGAAAGAGCATCTTGAAGCTTTGCAAAAAAAAGAGAGAGGTATTCAAATACTGCATTTGCTGCCTAGGAAACCTTGCTCTGTCTAGGCACATCAGCTAGATTAACCAGCAGGTGGTCTGTTTTCAGAAGCTGATTACATCATTGGAAACATTCAGTGGATCACATGCAAGGACTTTACGGTGGAGAGGGGAAGGCAGCAGATCGAGGAGTACATATCCGTAAGTGTCAGAGCCAGTTGGTATTTGATTTCATTACTAGGTAAAGAGGCTGACTGCACCCTCAGGGCCCACTCCCAATTATTGTCATGTATAATTAATTTCTGAAGCAACTGCTATGGACAACAGAGACACCACAAATGCAGACCCTAGGCCCTTAGTCCATGTGTCTATGAAGCAGTTAATCCTTACAGTTTGTGCATTGGAGGGGTTTCAGCTTCTCACCTTGACTCTCAGTTGTCACAGCCTAACAGCATACAAGCTTGGAAAACCTACTTCAGGCTGAAAGTTAGCTCATCTGGAGTCAGCTGTTCCCAGACAGCTCCCAAAGCCCTTCTAGAGCTTCTGAAGGACTTCGTTTCCACCCTCTTCCTAACTTCAGTGCTCTACTCAATGGAAACCTTTCCTCTTGGCTCATGTGCCCTTTCTTCTTCCTCTCCTGGGTGTCCTCCACAAGCTGGTTGCTTCTACCAGCTAATCCCAAAGTCCTGGGGTTAGCAGCTTGGGGCTTACAGATGTGCCCCAAGCTCAGATGAGAAATCCCACTGTTGCAGCTACTCCGCATTATGGACACCAAGTGTACAGCAAGGGTTAGTAGTTTCCTTCAAACTGACTGCACCCAGATTATTTCAGTGTGTACTAGAGAACATCCACAAAGGGAGGTAGGGGACTGTACATTCACAGCCTACTTCGCTGTACACCAGCTTCTGTGGGCAGCCAGACCACTGCTGTGACCAGCAGTTCTCCACATTTTGAGACTTGAGGCCCTACTCAGAATCCATCAGCTCTCAGCTTTCACTCCATTTTAGACAATAGAAAAATACCAGAGCAATCCTGCTGTTGCAAGGAATTCAGAAAGCCCACAACAGGGCTGGGTGGCTTTGACACACCCAGAGATTTCAGACAAGAATCTATAGTATCTTGTGAAATCACGTGGGTGCTTGCAAGCTGAGCAGTGCTGATGTTATGCGGAACCCTTAAAAGGATCTCGAGCCCTCACCAAGGTGTTGTGGTCTTCTTTGCTTGAGCACCAATCAAAAAAGGACACAAGTCTGCCTGAAGCAAAGGGGCCCCACTGAGCTAGTGTGGAAAGGTATGCAGCTTTCTGCAGACAGTGATTCCCCCCCAGAAGTGGCTAGCATCACAGCCTTGTAGTATTGAAAATGAGCACTGTGCATGTTCTGTAACAGTGGAAGTCCCACCCTCACTCCCTCCCATTCCAATTCCCTTCCCCTGCCTGATCTGCTGCTGTTTTCTGCTCCCTGCCCCCTCCCCAATTTTCTGCCTCAGAAACGCTGCAGCACCAAGCTTGTACTTTGATCCACCATCCCTTAGTGTAGACATTGTTCTCTGTGCATGCAATTCTTCCCTGAACCTTGTTACCCTAATTGTCACAGTAACAGGTGGCAGAAGCTGTCAAGGGCACAAGAATATTCCCTCTTCCTCTGGTCCAAGTTGCCCTTTAACTTCCTTGTGCCTTCTCATTCATGATTTGGTTAACAGTGTTAAACAAAAGTGACTTGATCTCTTTTTAGCACTTCCCTTAAGTCAGCTGTCCCAGCGAGAGGGGATCTCTTACAGTGTGGTGTGTGTTCAGCAGACCTGGGAGTTCCATGAAAGCTGGCTTCACTGGTCAGATTTCCTCAAGGAAGAACAACTGAAGTACAGCAAGCGGTACCATTACCGGGTCCGTTGGAGCATCCCGACATGCAGGAAGCCCATCCCTCAAGCGACTGCATGCATCTACTTCATTGTAGAGATCTCCAACATTAAACCTCCTGTAAGTAACACTCAACCAACCTTTGAGAATGTAGCAGTAGAAATCTAATTTCTCTGTGGAATGAGAGAGAGCCATAGTTTAAATGATTACTCTGCAAGAAAATTAGCCTGTGCCATTCTGAACTTCATTACTTCAATGTACTTTCCAGAAAAGATTATGGCTTGAATCTCTCCCTCTGCTAATGACGTTTTGCTCCCCCTTACCCTCAGTCCTAGTGTCTGCTACTGATATCTTCTAACTGATTTTATACTATCCGCTCATACGCATTCTTTAACATGAGGGGGAGGGGATAATCACATGGCTACACATCAAAATAAATAAAGTTTCCAGATATACATTTGACTCTTTTTTTTAACTTCTGCCCTTTTGGTTAGGTCCAATCCAGAGCGTTTCCAGTTTCTGAGTTTCACATTCAGTAACACAGCAGCAATGATCTACTCTAATGTCTGACTCTTAGTCTCTATGGATGGTTAGAACTGCAAGCAGACACTTATTCTAATTCCGATCAAATTATGTAACAGTAGATTGATGTCCCGCTATGCGGAGCATTCCAAAATAGTGGAATTTTTTAGTTGAATTAAATGCCTACTTTGAAATTGTGCTATAGCAAATGTGAAAACTGTCCTTTCATCTATTGCAGACCTTGCCCATTGAGGTGTCCTTTATCTTGGAATCCAATAGGCTGATTCACAGGTATATTTTATTCTACAGGTTTTTTAAGCAATGCAGCTATTTAAGATGTGCTTAAAACACAGCTGAGTTCAGATATCCTGACTGCATTAGAAGTGGTATACTGGTGACAGCCACTATCAGGATTCCGTTAGTTTGCTAATTCTGTCTGGCCTGGTCTTAGCTCCAGCATTGGTTGGCTACTCTGCATTATACCAGTTGGCAATAGTCCCACCAGGGCCATGCCCTTACTGCCCCTGCTCCTCCCAAGACTGAGTGGTGATGATTGTATAAAGTTATTCTGGTTGACTTGTATCTACCGACTACCCTCTCTGCCCTCCAAAGAGTTTCAGGCCCTTTTTATTCTCCCTGGCATAGTGAGAGCAAAGTAGAGCTGAGAACCTGATCTCTGTGCTGTGAGCTCCTGCACTGGAGCATATTGATGTAGCTTCCCCTTATCAGTCTCGATAGGGATTTTAAGAGCAGCATGTTCAGGACAGTGCTTCCTAGGCAGCAGAAAAGGCTGCTGTCAACTAGCGCAACTCCTGAAAAACCCTTGTCCTTCTAACTTAATGAATTTGGGGTAAAATCTTATTAGTCACTTCTAGCCAGCCTAGCTTGTGCTAGCTAGCACTGATAGACTCCATGACATGGCCACCTCCTCCAACCACACAGATTAATGCTGGCTTTATGAAAAGAAAGTTATGTGCTACCAAGAGAAAAACCAACCTGCATTCAAAGGCCACTCATAGCTCCTGAACGTTGTCTCCACCTAATCATGACCTTTGTTCTTAACATCTGTCCTACCTTTTCCACCCTAGACCAGGACAGTGTCGCTTTAGGGAGAAGTGGCTCAAGGACATAATTGAAAGCAAAATGATCCTCATGGAGAACATAACCTTCTAAACAAGTGTATACTGCAGATTAAAAATCCACTCTTCCAGGATGCTCAAGACTTGGCAGTGTTTTGTTAAAGACAGAAACAGGCTGTGGGTGTGGGTGTGGGTGTGTGGGGGGGGGGAGGTGGTGACAGGATGGACAGGGACCTTTCCTTCTCTAACGGTAGTTTATATCTTACACATCACTAATACACTCATAGGCACAGTGAAAAGGTGTTAACTTCAGGTGAAGCCAACAGTAATTACCTGAAGGCCCTGACCTTCCAACTGTCTCTGCCTGAAAGACCCTTGAACTCACACAGAACTGCCTTGACTTCAGTCAGAGGCCTGCTGACCTGATAGGGAGGAAAACAGCTAGATTCAGTCTAGTGTTTGATTAAACAAGGGTTACAAAGACACCAGTGAAAGTGGTAACAGCATTTTTTGTAGTTGTTTATAGAAACATGTAAATTATTTCCACCACAAGCACATCAAACCCAGGGATTTAAAAAAAAAGTCAGGAAGCGTAAGTTAAAGCATATAAAGGAGAGTGCTATTCTCAAATACATGCCTGATGATGACTCAGTAAGTTTACACTGAATAAGCATTATCTGGAAGAAGCCTTCCAACAGAGCCTTCAGCTCTTAAAAGCAATGTAATATTGCTCAGACAAAGGAGGTCAAGGTCCCAGATTAAAGTAACGTGAAGGGTTAGTTCTGGAACGTCTCCAAGAACCAAGAAATTCAGAAGGGAAAGATACAGAGGCAGGAACTGCAGATGCATGTCCACGGCTTCCACTAGCTCTACTATTGCACTGAGATCAATGTACAGCATACCCCAAAAGGAGGCCAGCTAGTCGGCCCCCAGGCTTTTGCAGCTTCTAGGTCAGTAGTAACCCTCAATGTTACTACTTTGACAGCATACATCGATTGCAATAGAAGTATCTGCAAGTAATGGAAGCCAATCCATATTTAATTACAAATTTCTACATACAAGTGTAGCTGTATAAACAATCCAACTGTTTGGTTCTTAGAAAGATAAGTAAACAAAGCTCAGGAATTCCCTAGGTTTTGCTACTACAAGTAGCCAGTTTATGATGGACAAGTCTATAGTCATTGGTCAAAATAAATGGGAGATGGCATTTATCCATATCACCAGCAGGTGACCCGTCCCTCGAGGCAGATGGTGCCAGCCTGCTGTGTCTGATTCACTAATACAGCACATTTCCATCACTATGATCACAAACCTTCCCTTTGTGCTGCTCGTTTTCATTACCCAAGATTCTGTACTGCCACTTATGGTAGTTCCCTGGAGGTGGGGAACAAACTGTTCAAGCAAACTACCCATGAGTAATTGTGCTTCTTCGATACAAGCAATCTATTCCAGAGGGCTGGAAGGTCAGACAGAAGGCACTATACCACTGGACAGCTGCTTGCAAATTGCAGGAGCAGGTTAGCTGCTGTGTACTGCAATCAGTGCTGCCCACCCACAAGGATATCTATTTGTCTTCTTTGCCCTTAGTTTTTCTGTAGACCATTTCCCGGAAGCTCGCCAGGATCTTGTTCTCTCGCTTCCGCCTCTCCTCCTGGTTGAAAGATGCCAGTGCTCTCTTTTCATCCGCACTGTAGATCTGGTTCTCTTTACGCAGACGCACAGCCTCCATTCGCCGATGCCTGAGGACAAGAACATTGCATCTCTCATCTGTCACAGAACATTTCCCTACTGCCTGGTGCAAAGCCAACATGTCAACCTGTATTAAGCTGTCAGGAAGCCCCATGCTGACCCTCCCCCAAGGTCTAAACATCAGACATACAATGATGCAACCTGCTCATTTTCAAGTGTACGAAAATCAAGGGAGGGAGAGTTGCAAAGTATTTTCCCCTCTGGAAAAAAACCACGCTTATCACTGACTTCTTTTGGCCACCAGAGATGAGTAACTAGATTTGAAGTGAGAGGGAGTTTAACTTTTATCCTCGCACAGTGCTCACAAGCTGCAACTTTTCTTTTTCTTTCAACTGGTTTGGGAGAAGTTCCCTCTTAATTTAGAATCCCATTCCCCACCCATTGCAGGGCAAAAAAGGGGCACAAGGCCTTGGTTTCCGCAAGCTACAGGCAACCTCACACATTGAGAAACCTACCTGCTACCGCTCATTACATAGCCAGAACTCTCAAATGATGCAATTTCTTCACTGGTCAAGCCAATTTCACCTCTTCGGGGGATGCGTTTTCCAGCCTTTACATACTCTGCCATAGCTGCACCCTCACCAGGCAGCAAAGCATGGCCGTAGCTTAAAGAGAGGAAAATAATTTCATCAGTGCCGACTCAGAGAGAGCACAAAAAAAAAAAAAAAAA